>NC_134486.1:263805280-263835091 GCF_040206685.1 Ascaphus truei | reverse complement strand
GTTAATGGGTTCAGAAGTCATTCACGTCTGGCTTTTTTTTTGGTTCGGTTAGTGAGGTCAACACACACACACACACACACACACACACGCAGTACTTTTCAAAATAAACCTACGTTTCTATGAAAATGTAAGTTTTTTTTTTTTGCGGCCCACCTAGACTTAAACCTTGTTTATGTGGCCCTTGTTAGCATTTGAGTTTGACATGCTTGACGTAAGGCCTCGGCCAAGCTCCCCGCTGGCGTGCTGAGGCGCGGGTGCTTTCCCTGGCCTTGCGGGTGCTTTCCCTGCGCGCCGTCAGGGGGCGGGCCAGTGACGTGCCGCTCACGTGACCGGCCCTGCGCTCCGGCAAGCGGGGAAATTTTACATTTCCCTGAGACCTACGCTTCCGCGCGCTTGCGGAAGCGTAGGCGAGCCCCTACTAAAGCCGCTCTAATTGCGGCTGTAGTGGCTCAGTGCTGAGCGGAAGCGTGCCTCAGTGCGCCTCCGCCAGCAAGCAGTAACCTTGGCCGAGGCCTTAGTTTCAGCTACGGCAACCCCAGTAGCATCCTTGGCGGGGTACAAAATATATAGGTTTAGATCTCCCGGCGTCACAGGAAGCAACTACATCCCCCGCCGCGGCTTCCTATCGGCCTGCGTGCTGAGGGAGATTTCACGTTGGTGATGTCCACGGCGTCATTTGACACTGGGATTCCCAAGGACAAGCAGGGTGGCAGAAAGGAGGCGGCAAACAGAGCGAAGTGCCGAGATGGGGTACAGCTGGGGTTTCTGTCCTGCATTTTGGCATTATTTTTGTTAAATCATAAAATGATGCATGGAAATAATCTCCACAGTGCCCTTCCCTTTCCCACAAATATCCTCTCACGTAGGGACGTGTGAAACGCGTGCACACATTTGCATGCTTGGAAAATATTGTACATTTGCAACCCAAGAAAAAAATGTATGAAAAATTGCAACCTCTGTCTTACCAACTAACTACAGATCAAATATCAAATCACAAGTCGCTTAATACTCCCTCAAACGTTTCTTTACTACTCAGAGGTCAGAGGGGTTTATTCATTAATTCATTCAAATAGTGCAGAGTGGGGAACTACAGTATCAAACAATAACTCCCATTCAAGTCCGTGCGAGTTTCCGGGCGATAACGCCCCGATCAGCACTATCACAGCTTTATGAATAACCACTATAGAGAATAAATTGTGTGTTTGTAGGAATTTGTGAGAGTTTCAAAATGCCTTGTACAGTTTTCTGAGTTCTTTTAGTTTCTGCGCATTGAACGAATGCTTGTGAAATGAATCACGTACTGTATCTGTTGTCAAGATTCTTTCTAATTCACGGACTGAAACAGCAGAGGAATAAAAGAGGTGGCATTGAGCTGATCTATAGTAACTGTCCATCTGATTATAAAGCATCAATAGCCTCTACACTAAAATAATTATTTCGCAGAATCAGAACCGGCAGGAGCCTGGAGCAGAACAGAGCAATTTTTATCTCCAAGGACCTCTGTGGTTCCTGAATTATTTACTTATATTTATGTATAATGCTAGCAGAGAGACAGGTTTTTTTAATATGCTGTGAAGCTGCTTCCCTTTGCTGGAGAATAGATTTATTTTGTTCAAATGAACTATACCAAAATCTTCTGCGATGGAAGTGGCTTAAAAACATATTGCCCAGGGATTTCTCAAAGCCATTAACATTAATGACAGATATCGCTTGATGGCTCCGGATATATGTATCATAGTAAGAGACAGAACAGTGACACACAAACAGGAGTCTTTCATCCTTTGTCCAAGTGTCAGTGTTCCAAAGTACTGTGAAACTTTCACCACACTGTTACGGAAGGAGATAATGGGCGGCACGTGGCAATCATAAACACAAGACCATTAGACATACAGGCCCTTATTTACTAAGCAGTCTTCAGCAATAAGGCACTTTCCATTGCCGGATGACACCTTACTGCCTTTTCACGTCAGTGAACTGTAAGGTGTCCTGCAGCACCGTGTCTTATGGTAGAAAACTGCTTAGTAGATATGGGCCACTGACCTTTAATGCTCTACCAGATACTGCAACTCATTTCGTTTTTCAAAGAACTTTTAATGTATTTTTTTTTAAATTATTTTTCGAATCTGTTGATTGAGCATTACCAGTCAGATAACAGGTAAAGGAGATTTTTTTTTAAAATCAGAAATGTTATTTTTCACCTAGACACACACACATACACACACTCACATACACACATACATACACACACACACACACACACACACACACACACACACACACACACACACACACATACACCCCACACTATTGCTGCATTGTATAAGTAACTGGTGCATGTAAAATGAGATTAGATCTTTAAGCAACATTTTCCAGTCCCAAGTTGTAATAATAAAAGTTTACATTTGGTTGCCTGCAGTGGGACTGGCTAGTGCATCTGCTGTACCCCACAATGCTGAAGCTGCACGGTGTGTACTGTGTGTGTGTGTGTCTTTACAAGGTCATGGAACTGAATGAGATCTTTGGTAATGTTGCTGTCTGAATTCTAGGAATTCCACACGGGTGAAGGAAGGGCGTATGTCATGGAACAGACGATTTCAAGGAAAGTAGCAGGGCATCTGGCCATTACAGTAATTGGAAGCTGACTTTTTGTTCTGTAATCAGAATTCCAACAAGGCTGCTCTAAAAGGACTTGTTTAATGCTAGGCATGTGTTTCATTTCTGTGAGCTGCCAATCGCATGATATTTTCCACGGTATGGAGAAAACAGTCCTTTTAAGTGTTGCGAGATCATCTGGAGCGCAACGTCTGTCATGGCTTATAAAAGTACTATACTAACATATATATATATATATATGTATATATATATATATATATATATATTATATATATCTTAATATATAAAATCGAAAGGTTGGTACTAGCTGCGGTGAATCTGATTGGTCCTCAGCCTCTGGCCAATCAGATTGGTGGGTCTGACGTCACCCAACTGCCACTCTCTTCCCCCTCGGCCACACACACACATACACTCTCTCTCTCTGTCCTCTCCCCCCCCCCATCACACTCACCTCCCTCCCCGGTGCTCACTCACCTCCCTCCCCGGCGCTCACTCACCTCTGGCGGGGGGACAGGCAGTGGCCAGGCAGTCTGCAGCTGCCTCGCGGCGCCGAGTGCCTAAGATGGCGGCGCCCAGAAGGACCCCCTTCCTCCCTCGCGGCACCGAGTGCCTAGCCTCAACTGCCGCACACGTACACACACCACCTCCCGCCCAAACCGCCGCCTCACACCCCATGCGCCTCCAGCCTCCCCTCCACACAGCACCACACACACACCGCCTCCCCTCCCTCGCCCCTGTGCCTCCGGCCGGGACCAAACGGCGGAACGGACGGCCGGGAGGGGGCGGAACGGACGGCCGGGTGGGGGCGGAACGGACGGCCGGGCTGGGGCAGAACGGACGGCCGGGAGGGGGTGGAACGGACGGCCGGGAGGGGGCGGAATGGACAGCCGGGAGGGGGCAGCCCACCACCACCACTCACCCGTACGGTGCGGCGCCGCACAGAACTACGGGGGGGATGGGGCCTGCGCCCGAGAAAGGCGCCGCATGGAACTGCGGGGGTGCTGGGCATGCGCCCGAGAAGGGCGCCGCACGGAACTGCGGGGGGGCGGGGCCTGTGCCCGAGAAAGGCGCCGTACGGATCTGCGGGGGGGGGGGGGGGGAGGGGCCTGCACCCGAGAAGGGCGCCGCACGGGACTGGGGGGCGGGGCCTGCGCCTGAGAAGGCCGCCGCTGAGCGCCGCACGGGACTGAGACGTGTCTGTGTGTGTGTCTGTGTGTGTGTGTGTGACACTGTGTCCCCCCCTCCTGTCCACTGTCCCCCCCCCTCCTGTCCACTGTCCCCCCCTCCTGTCCACTGTCCCCCCCTCCTGTCCACTGTCCCCCCCTCCTGTCCACTGTCCCCCCTCCTGTCCACTGTCCCCCCTCCTGTCCACTGTCCCCCCTCCTGTCCACTGTCCCCACCCTCCTGTCCACTGTCCCCCCCCTCCTGTCCACTGTCCACCCCCTTCATGTCCACTGTCCACCCCCCTCCTGTCCACTGTCCCCCCCTCTTTCCACTGTCCCCCCTCCTGTCCACTGTCCCCCCACCTCCTGTCAACTGTCTCCCCCCTCCTGTCCACTGTCCCCCCTTCCTGTCCACTGTCCCCCCCTCCTGTCCACTGCCCCCCCTCCTAACCACTGTCCCCCCCCTCCTGTCCACTGAGGAGGGGGGAGAACGGAGAAAGAGGGGGAGAGAAGGGAGCGGGAAATTTAACTCACGGGCAACGCCGGGTCTCTCGGCTAGTATATATATATATATATATATATATATATATATATATATATATATATATATATATATATATATATATATATATATATATATATATATATATATATATATATATATAAAGTGTCGGTGACCCTCATGCCTCACATATAAAAAGTTGAACACAGGCTCTTCAAATGGATTGTGGATTTTTTCAAAGGAATTGTTCCCGGTGTACCTCAAAGTGAAGATGAAAAAAAGACATACATAGTATAATTCCATTTTTACTTGAAAGACAAAAAAAAAAAGGGCTTCAATAGCTCTCACAAAATGAATTAATGATGTGCTCTTATCAAAATGATATTATTATTGATTTCAGCTCTGGAGAACAGCTGCTCCCCGAGATACTTCCATCGGATGGTGATACTGTCATCTCACTGCTGTTTAAACGTCTTGCAGCCCAGGGGCCAATAGGAAGCCGCAAGGGATGATGTTCTGGCTTCCTATTGGCACGCCGGATATTTAAAGAAATTGTCTGTGGCCAGACTGAGCTGCTACCGGCAGCCCCTTCAGATGTGTGTATCTTGCGAAGCAGGGGGTCCCCGGAGTACAAAGCAATGAGGTTCTGCTCTGGAGAACCCCAGCTTCCCAACTAGTAAATCCCTCCACACCCCCCAAAAAAAGAAAGACGAGGTAAAGCCACTTTAAGTGGTATTTGTAAAGGAAATGAACTTCAATGGAGATATAGAAGAGAAAAATAATAACTATATGGTTTGGAATTGTCAATACACATCTTGTATGAAAAATATTATAAATGTAAAAACATACTTATAACAGGAAGTTTATTATTTTGACATAAATGGAAGGTCTCACAGAGCACAGCGACCATGGACTTTCCACTGGACCCTCTGCTTTTGAGCTATTCATTTTTGCAGACTCTAGCCGCCAGCCATCTGCCCATGTCACGGAAGTAGCCAGTGCTACACTCCCTGTGTGCCTGAACCAGTCAAATGAAACCACACCAGAACCGTGGTGTCCTGGAGGAGAGACTGGGGCATACAGTAATATTCTGGGTGACTCCCTGTTTACAACATCAGCCCACTAAAACTTTGTTCAGGAGATATAAGCGTTTAAAATGTTAAGTGTCGCGAAGGTTAAAATGACTCTCGCCCAGGAGCCAGTTGCAGTAGAAAAGTTGCCATGGTGATCGCCGAGAGGCCCAAGAGATGAGGAAAAACAGATTTATTTAAGAGCAGGACATACTCGGGGGAGGAGGGGGGGCAAGATACTAACATTATATAAATTAAAATTATATAGGCGTCTGTGGGGGACTGCTGCTTTAAGGCACCGCAGAAACAAACAAATACTTCATCAGGGTGCTTTCGAACAGTGTAAATGTATCAAGCAAGATGGTGACAATGGCAATGTAGGGTTGTAGCCAGATGCATGAAGTGGGAATGGTGTATTTAATATTGCCTGTGACTTCCCACTTCTGGTTTTGTATGTTAAAAATAAAGAAATGACTGCTTTCCACAGCTGTGAGGCTTAGATTAGCTGCACCAACCACAATGCCCCGTGGTAAAATGCTCGGTACCCCCGCCCCCCCTCCCATCAGACGCATATATAAGATTCTCATGTAATGTTAGCATCCTGAACAGAGCATCGGATTTAAATAGACAAAACAGGGCTAGAAAGTGCAAGAAGAGAAATCTCTTAAAGTAAAAAAAAAACAACAAATGTCGATCAGCATCGGTCTTCAGTGGACTCTCGCTGATAAAAATTGAAAATGTTTAGCTAAAACTACATTTTGTGGCCCACATTTCACAAACCTCACTGATTCTGACATCTCTGCTTCTGTGGGCCACTGAGCAATAGAAACTACAAACAGCACGGCAGAAGGGGCAAGGGTATGTGTGTTACAGTATGTCAATTTACTTTCGAGTGAGAATTAGCCCTGGGAGGCTGTGCGTATATAGGGATAGCCCATTATAATGACATTGTTTGCCCAAATTCTTGTTCAGGTGCCAAGAGCAAGTTAAGAGAATTTCCCCCATTTCGCATTAAGTGCTACTTTAATATTACCACAGCTGCAAACCTGTTTGGCGAGTTTTGGATTTTGTATAGTTAAACTGCCTCTTTTTTTCTGGGTTTTAATATCGTGTTACTTGTGACTGGTTTTGTCTTACTGAGACAGAACAGTTTGGCAGTCCCCTGCTGGCTAGTGACACATACATGGGTGTGGCTGCAGGGACTCTTGTATTTGTAAGCACGCATTAGGCAGCATCTCTATGGTGTAAAACATGACTTCTAAGAGTCAAAGAACTTTCAACATCATATAAAATATGAGCTGGTAGATGGCAGCTAGGAAATGTATATGACTGATCCCACCTTGCTGGAATTGCAATACACAACTCCACTAACATCTTTTCTAGTACTTTTATTTAACGATTGTTTCATGATTTATGTGCATTTAATATGTTTGACAGTGTAGGCCCAAAGCCTAAGTGATTAAAGTATGATTACCGAATATGCAATACTTACTGCTTTCATGAGGGGCTAGCTCAGTGGTTTGTAACCTTTTTTTGGGATAAACAACCCAATAATTGTATTGATAATTGTATTGTGAAATTCAGCAGAACCTCATCTCTCTCTAATAGCGAGTGTGAGATCAGATGCATTGTAACGGACCCCAACCCTCTCTAATAGTGCGTCTGAGATCAGATGCATTGTAAGGAACCCCAACCCTCTCTAATAGTGTGTCTGAGATCAGATGCATTGTAAGGAACCCCAACCCTCTCTAATAGTGCGTCTGAGATCAGATGCATTGTAAATTCTTCTGTATTTGGTACAATTTTCAAATAACCTAAAAATTGCAGGTAACTCTTTAGTGACGCCTGCGGAACCCCTGTTATAAAACACTGGGTTATTGGCGTACACGCACACCCACCTGAGGAATGCATGCAGACATCATTTTAAATTCACAATTATGCGTTGTAAAGATTTCACAGAAAATTAGGATTTTGCACTGTAGCATGTAATCAGCATAAACACTGCATGCATTATGCAGCTAATCAGTAATGAAGTGAATGTAGAAGTTGTTGTAACCACATGTATGCAGTCACATGCTGGAGACACATCTATGATGCAATGTGGAGGTAAGAGTTTCTTAATGTTTGTTCAGCCACACAAGGATCCCTCTCTTCCTATTTGTAAATATTAGTGACATTTTAAAGGAATCCTTTAAGCTGTCTTCTTTATCAAATAACATTTGTAGGATTTTTTCCCCCCAACAAGCCACATACAGTACTGTATATACAAATCTAACCCCATAGATTAAGCAGAATACTATTGCACTTTTTAGGTGCACCTTGGGTCATTTATGAAAGTCTCCAGGCTGCAAAACTTGACAAAACTAGTGATATAACATTGCAGAAGATTTATCGACAACAACATCCCATAGGTTTCAATGGTCATTGTCACGGATTACCGTAATTTTAACGCCGGGATCAAGGCACCAGACAGGACACAGGAGTCAAATAACTGACACTTATTCCGTCCGGAGCCAGCAGAGACAGCACAAAATCAACAAGAGAGCTTACACTCACCAAACGGGGGGGAATTCTAGCAGACTAGGTGGCAGGCACCACGGCTTACCTGGCTTTACAAAGGCAGGCACCACCTCTGCAGAGCTTTCAGCTGAACGAGCTACTGGAAGATTAACACTTTGAGAGCTGACAAACCCCCTTTGGGCCCTATTCCAGCACGTAGAGGAACACTGATGGTATCACAATATATATAACAGTCAATCTCCTTAAATTAAAAAAAAATGGTAATATGTCATGTGCACGTATAGAAATCTCAGTAAGTAGACCATAGTCTTCATTTCCTCAGACTCTAGTTTGGGTAATGTATGGTGCGTGCGTTTACTCCATAGAATATTGTTTTCTTTTTTTGCAACATCTGATATTACCCTTTGTTCATCCTTTATACCATTACACCATTAGTACCTATAAATTTCTTCTGTCAGAATCTTTGCTTCACCATGCTCACTGTCTTTATTACACGATTAATGTTTGCAATTTCAGCAGTATATTAAAGTTTATAAGTACTGTATGTTAAGTTTTTTTTTAGATATATGTATCTGTGTGCAAACCTGTGTATAACATGGTATACGGCAGTTTATGAACTGTTTATTAGTGCTTTAGGGGGTTATTCATTAAACTGTGATTGTGCCAAACTGTGATTGTGCCAGAAACTCCCAGTCCGTGGCAGTTTCCATGTGACCGTGACCCACTCAGCACTTTTACAGTTTTATAAATACCCCCTCTATGGGTTTATGGGTGTACTAGCAATGTGTCTGTGTTTTAACCCTTTGAGTAGCCACTATGTCATGGGATCTACTGGCAGTCGAGGGCCGTCATGGATTTCTTAAGATCGTCTTCTAGGGGAGATTGGGTTCTAGAACAGGGGTTCTCAACTAGAGTCATCAAACCGCCCCAACAGGTCAGGGTTTCAGGATATCCCAGCTTCAGCACAGGTGACTCTGTAAGCCACCCGTGCTGAAGCAGGGACAGATTGAGCCACCTGTGCTGAAGCTGGGATATTCTGAAAACCTGAGCTGTTGGGGGCTTTGAGGACTGGAGTTGAGCATCCCCGACATAGAACATCATCTGGCACACAGGGAACCAGCTCTTCCGTTTCCATAACCAGAGACTTGGCGATCACGTCACTGCGATGTGCCGGTGGAGGCGTGGCACTCTGGTTAATGTGTATTTATTATGTATGCATCTGTGTTATTGTTTGTGCATCAGCGTTAATGTTATTGAGTTTTCCCACTAGAATTAAAGAGCATAAGGTGCTGACGTTAGAGGTCCTGACGAAGCCGTCACTAAAAACGGCGAAACGCGTAGAGCGTGACCCTCAGTGTTTGATCCAGAGGGAGAGAGCCTGCTGGGAAGTTCTGTGACGTCAACTTCAATCGGCGGAGACACCGTAAGTGACGTATCGGCTCCTGGTAGAGACGCAGAACGGAGACTTGCGGCTGTAGCGGCAGTGTGACGGGACCCTGACATCGCTACTCGGTTACCACCTGTACCCCACCTCCTATGCTGTTACCTTATTGGAATCCTGTAAGCCTCCAATTTTATTGTTGGATAAATCGTTTTTGTTACTTTTTTTCTGGGCTCTGTGTTTCTCTTCTGAGATTACTACCTCCTATTTTTGCTCCCATTTTTTGCTATTGGACATTGCTGATACCATTTAGTGTGTTACCATAGCCATATTGAGCGTTTTCCTGCACTGTGTTTTGTTTTAACAATACTGCACTATGGTAGTTTTATTTATTTTTTCTTAGGTATTTTCACTCCCCTGGTTTTTCCTTTATATGTTAGAGGTCAGACGCTATAAAAAGGTAGAAGGCACCATTACAAGTTGCACTTGCCAAACATTTACTCTCTGCGGTCGGACGTCCCTGTTATGTAAAAAGATTAGTTCTGCAAGTTCTAGAAGAAAGAAATACTAGATAATAGAACATAAATAACTATATTGTGATGTTATCCAGATCACCATTGAACTAGTTTTTTTTTTTCCAACGGCAATGCACCAACTTCCTTTGTTGGCATGATACTTCGGTTAGAAAAATACGATTAGGCTCATTACTTTGGCCTGGGAGGTCCTGAAGCACATATTTGAAGAATCGGTATGAGACGTCTTTAAAACTGTGCATTTTTACATATTTGAACTTCGGAAAGAAATTCTCACTTTATTTATAATTTATAATAATGTGTTTTATTATTAATATTATTGTTGTTTATATTTAACATTTTAATACTGCCGACTTGCACATTACTCCGTTAGGTAAAAGTAATACTCAACTGGTAAAAATAATATAATTCTCATATTTATGGGCATATAGTCATCTTCATAACCCCATCTAAAAGGATTCCACAAGTAGCCCTTTGTTACACCTCCACTGCATTTGCTCTGGTAATATAAGGATTTGTGTAGACATAGACACATTCATCAAATGAATGAAAAAGCTTAGCTAGAGGTGAAATGTCTCCAATTGCTTTTAGAAAGGCTTTCTGTGATTCATTTACCATGTTCCATACCTGTAAATGGCTCATTTGATTTAAGTTCTTAAGGAAAACATTCATTTAATGACACAACGGGGCTTTAAATTGCCACAGGCCATTATGATAGGATCAAAATGTAGTTGCCTTTACTCAGGAGAATTTACTACTATGGCTGGGCAGGGTTATATATATTTCTATGCTGACTTTATGTGGTCACCTCTTGTTTTGTATAGGTTGACATTTTATGGAATTAACTGTAAGTGTTTGGCCACTAATTACATCAAATTGCTTTCATAGTTACATCGTTACATAGTAGATGAGGTTGAAAAAAGACGTACGTCCATCAAGTTCAACCTATGCTAAATTTAGACAACAGATACTTTATCCTATATCTATACAGGCATACCCCGGTTTAAGGACACTCACTTTAAGTACACTCGCGAGTAAGTACATCTCGCTCAATAGGCAAACGGCAGCTCACGCATGCGCCTGTCAGCACGTCCCGAACAGCAATACCGGCTCCCTACCTGTACCGAAGCTGTGCGCAAGCGGGGAGACTGTAGAGTCTGTTACACATGCGTTATTTACATCAGGTATGCACGTATATAATGATTGCCGTACAGTACATGCATCGATAAGTGGAAAAAGGTAGTGCTTCACTTTAAGTACATTTTCACTTTACATACATGCTCTGGTCCCATTGCGTACGTTAATGCGGGGTATGCCTGTACTGTACTTCCTTATTCATCCAGAGGAAGGCAAACATAAAACCCCAGTGTCATAGCCTCCAATGATATCTCATAAGGGGAAAAATAAATTCCTTCCTGACTCCAAGAATTGGCAATCTGATTAATTTGGGAAAAAGAGGGGGGATCCCTGCTCAGCTAAGAAGATTATCTATCTAGAGAGGTGCTATCAGGGACTAAAACACATGCATTGATATCGGAGAGAGAGAATCCCTAAACGATACACTACAAATTAATTTAAAACCTAGAATATGTGCAATGAAAATTTTAAAAAGGCTCTCTATTGTCCGAATGGCAAGGGTCTATTAACCATGAAATGCCTAATATACTGGGTGAGCCTTGCAATAGGCTGCAAAATATAAGGTTACACCCAAGCTTTAGCACAGTATATATAGTACTTCAGAGATAAACCCTTACAGGGCTATAAGCTAGAGAGAAATAGAGAGGGGTCCTGCTATATATAGCAGTTTATTCAGTAATATTATGCGTGATATAATATACTTTGTTGCAAATAAGACTTTCAATTGGTGCCATCCCCACACATAAGGCCTCGGTCCCGCTGCGCTCGGTGGCGCGGGCGGCCATGTCGCGAGTTCCCCACCAGCAGGGGAATCCTGCTGAGCCGGTCCCGGTCCCCCCCTGGCGGCACAGAGCACTACACGCTGTGGTGCGTCAGCCGCTAGGGGACACAAGAAAATGGTGTTCCCTAGTGTTGACGCGTCACGTGGTGTGGCTGTGAGCCAATGGGGAGGAGAGGCTTCGGGGAGCGGGGAGGAGTGTGGAGTGAAAGCGTGTGTGCCTGTCTGTCTGTGTGTGTGTATGTGTGTGCCTGAGTGCGTGAGTGCCTGCCTCTGTCTGTGTGTGTGTGTGTATGAGTGCGTGAGTGCCTGCCTGTGTGTGTGCGCTTGTGTGTGTGTGTGTGTGTGTGTATGAGTGCGTGAGTGCCTGCCTGTGTGTGTGTGTATGTATGAGTGCCTGCGTGTGTGTGTTTAATACTTACCATCAGCAGCTCCAGCCCGAGTCCGTGGAGGGAGGGGGGGAGAGTAGCGGGTCCCTCCGCTCAAGCCACGCCCCCCCTCCCTGTCAAACCTCCCATTCCCGCCCACCTCCCGCTCCGGCTCCCGCTCCCTACAGACCGCATATCGCGGTCTGTGTATGTCAGCGCACCGCCTGTCTGCAGTGCGGGCGCGCTGACTCTGGGAGCGGGGCCTTAGCCTAAGGCTTGAAACAAACTGTGAACTATCTGCATTAGATATCATTGAAAGCACTCTAACACAGACTTATAAAGTGTAACTTATACCAATGTGAGTTGTATCCAGGATACTAAGGATAGTACTCTTAGTCAATCCCTTTATACAATGTCTCATTCAGTACCTCTGATAACCATTCTAATATATAGCTTTTATCAATGATGGGAAATTAAAGTGCTATTATAGACCCATGTTCACTGGTAGTCACTGCAAGCCAGATGTTATTACCGTACCCCTCATTCTAGCTAGTGGGGATCCACGTGTGGCCCACATCTTTGTTATCTCTGGCTAGAAGCTGTGCTGTGGCGGACAGAGACCGTAACACCTGTGTGTTGGTCGCACAACAGACGTCACTCTGACGTCATCCCGACGCGCGTTTCGTTCCTTAGATACGGAACTTCTTCGGGGGGTAGGAGAGTCCCTGCAGAGGCCAGCTTTTTATTGCCCGTGATCGTCATGGTGATCGTTATCACGTCATCAGATGGGAGTGAGCTGTCCACCCGGCGCGAGTCTGTCGACCAATCCGTACTTATTGGCATCATTAGATGTAGAATCACTGTATACAAGTATACATCATCCTGTGGGGATTGCGGCAGTATCACACTTTCTAAGGGCTAGAAGCTCAGAGCATCAAAAGCATAGTGAATTCACACTTGAACTCCTTGACTTTGTGTTAAAACACAATTATTTTCTGTTTAAAGGCATTTTTTACCATCAATTACAAGGGACGGCGATGGGCACGACATGTGCACCAAACATACGCCAATATTTACCTCGGATGGTGGGAGGAGACCAAAGTCTTCGTCCAAGAAATGCACACACATACACAGCACGTCGAACTGTGGTCTCACTACATTGACGACGTGCTGTGTCTGTGGAGTGGGACAATAGAGGAGTTTAACAACTTTGTCAAGGCCATGAACCAAAATTATCATAATCTACGGCTTACCAGTGAAATTAACCAAGACAGAATAACCTTCTTAGACTTGGAAATTTTCAAAGATGAACAAGGTATATTGCAATCTACGGTTCATACTAAAGCCACGGCCACTAACAACCTACTACTTTTCACGAGCCATCATCCAAAACCACAAGTTGAGGGAATCCCTGTGGGTCAATTTTTAAGGGTCAAGAGAAATTGCTCTACATCGGAAGCTTCGAGAAACAATCTGAGATGATGAGCAAAAGATTCCTGAATAGGGGCTATAGTAAAACCTGTATCAATAAGGCATATAAACGTGCCAAGCAGTCTGTCAGAAATATGTTACTGTATGGCAAAAAAGAAACTAAACGGAATCAATCAAGTCCAATTAGAATCATTGGCACATACAGTAAACTATGGAGGGAAGTCAAACGAGTGATCAATAAGCACTGGCATATCCTCCTAGAGGATGAGATATATAGAAAAGTGCTTTCTGACACCCCCTCCATCACCTATAGAAGACCAAAAAATCTGTCGGATTCCTTGGTCCACAGCCACTATAAAACACCAACAACGACATCATGGCTGACTAATACCACAGTAGGCACCGTCAAATGCGGTGCCTGCAAAGCCTGCAGGTTTATAAATCCTCCCCAAAAATTTCAAAATGCAAGTGGCACCAAAACATACACAATTAAAAATTTCTTTAATTGTAAAACATGTGGAGTTGTTTATTTAGCTAGCTGCAAATGCGGCATGATGTACGTTGGCAGAACTTCACGCCAACTGCGTCGCCACATTTTAGAGCACACTAGCACTATCAGGAACAGTATAGATACACCTTTAGCACGACATGTTAACCTGTTACACCAAGGCGACACTACATGTGTTCAGTTTCAGGGTATTGAACATGTCACATTGAGACTCCGTGGGGGTGACCTAGACAATGCTTTATTAAGGAAAGAAGCAAGGTGGATCTTCAACCTAGGAACACAATCTCCAAATGGTTTAAATGAAGATTACAACTATTCAGCGTTCCTATAGAAACATCACAAAGTGCTATCACTGGATGACCCCACTGTATAGTGCCAAGTCCCCAATATAGTGTAATTAGTCTGTAGTATACTAATTAAATGAGACACACTAACTTGGTACTATTGCCATATGGTTTTGAACTACAATTTCCACATTCATGATCAGTATTGTGTAATTACACCTAAACATGGATGTGTAACGCTATTGTGCAACAAGCACTATAAATATAGCAATAGGAAAAGAGAAGAAGATAAGTCATTAGCTTTTTAACTTTTTTTTTTCTTCAACTTCAAAGTTTTTATTAGGTTATACAATTTGAACATTATAACACCGTCCATTGTTTCACATCATAATACACATATAAGCATTTCAACCCCACCCCTCGCAACCTGGGGTAGTGTTCTTACGTAGTCAACGCTGGACATACAACATATACTCACAGAACGGGACAGACCTGACCGACGAGACCAAGACATGACAACAACGGGTATACACACTGGGGGAGGGGGGGATTCTGCGGGAAGGTCCAGGGTCGGCAGGCGTCTGCCTTTTTAGTTGTGGCTAGCTGGTCTCCGCCAGCTTTTTAACTTTTTAATGTTATACTTACCTTTGTTTTTTAGTTTAGCAGGTTTCCCTGATCAGTAGGCAAAGCTAGTATACTTACATAAGTACGGATTGGTTGACAGCCTCGCGCCGGGTGGACAGCTCACTCCCACCTGATGACGCGATAATGATCACCATGACGACCGCGGGCAATAAAAGGCTGGCCTCTGCAGGGACCCTCCTACCCCCGAAGAAGTTCCGTGTCTAAGGAACGAAACGCGCGTCGGGATGACGTCAGAGTGACGTCTGTTGCGCCACCAACACACAGGTGTTACGGTCTCTGTCCGCCATAGCACAGCTTCTAGCCAGAGATAACAAAGATGTGGGCCACACGTGGATCCCACTAGCTAGAATGAGGGCTACGGTAATAACATCTGGCTTGCAGTGACTACCAGTGAACGTGGGTCTGTAATAATGCTCTAAATTTCCATCAGTGATAAAAGCTATATATTAGAATGGTTATCAGAGGTACTGAATGAGACATTGTATAAAGGGATTGACTATCCTTAGTATCCTGGATACAACTCACATTGGTATAAGTTACACTTTATAAGTCTGTGTTAGAGTGCTTTCAATGATATCTAATGCAGATAGTTCACAGTTTGGTTCAAGCCTTATGTGTGGTGATGGCACCAATTGAGTGTCTTATTTACAACAAAGTATATTATATCACGCATAATATTACTGAATAAACTGCTATATATAGCAGGACCCCTCTCTATTTCTCTCTAGCTTATAGCCCTGTAAGGGTTTATCTCTGAAGTACTATATATACTGTGCTAAAGCTTGGGTGTAACCTTATATTTTGCAGCCTATTGCAAGGCTCACCCAGTATATTAGGCATTTCATGGTTAATAGACCCTTGCCATTCGGACCATAGAGAGCCTTTTTAAAACAGGCTTTTCATTGCGCATATTCTAGGTTTTAAATGAATTTGTGTGTTTACGTGTATTCTGAATAAAAATGAATTGTTTTGAATTAGTAGAGTAGTGTGCATCGTTTAGGGATTCTTTCTCTCCGTTATCAATGAATCTGATTAATTTAACTTATAACCATTTCATTAAATATGTCACCTTGCGCTCCCCATATTTTTCACTTATAGCCGTGTATTAACCCTGATTGCATATCTAAGTCACATCCCACTTGTGTGCTGTTCGTGACAGTTTGTATATGGGGATGAATTTAGGAGAGATGTTGTTCATTTGAGGGACCTTTGTGCAGATGAAAAGTGGGACCACTTGCGAGTTGAGTATTAACCCATGTCCCATATGCAGGTCACGCACTCACAGGTGTGCCGTACGTGACACCACCTATGTAAAAAAAGAAAGGGGATGGAACTGCTGCTTTAAAGTATGGTCAAACTTGGTCATAATAGGTTAATTTATCTTATATAAAATAAACAGTACAGTGCTATTTATTATTATTTATTTTACAGACCATTACCATATACATTTCTCATCACTAAACATTAACATTAGTGATCATGGATATGTATAACAGAGGTCACCAGTGTTAGTTCAACTCTGGTTCCAGCTTAATTACATTTATAGGGGCGGGTTACCGCCCATTTCTGCCCCCTCGCCATCAGTGCTGGCAAAATGCCCCCAAATTCCAGACCACAATCCCCAATGCTTCGCCACCGCACCTCTGTGATTGCAGGATGCGGGGAACACTGATTTTAAAATGCTTAATTAAAGCAACTAAATACAGGTCATTGTATGAGTTTGTATTGGACTCTGTTCTGAAAGTCACTGACTCGTACATTTCAATTAATGTCTTACTTAGTTCCTAGTGGAAATTAAAGGAGCATCTAACTTAGAACATGACCTTATTAAAACGTATGCATTAGGAAAAGCTACAAATGTGTGTGAAAGGAGTTTAAGTCTTCATTGGTTGCTTGTGGGACAAGAGATGTGGGATTAAAAAAAGGATATTTTAGTTTTATTTGGAGGCCCTTAATTGGGTGACGGGAGATCAGAAGGTAAAAATGCAGCGAGGAAGAGGCTACAGAATTGTTTGGGAGAAGTGTAAAGCACTGCCTATTATTTTTGTCGACAGTAAATTAAAATACGACTTGTGAGCACATTCCCATGTCCCAGACTGGTCTGCAACCTGCCTTTCCCCATTATCTGTTAGCATACAGTGCTTCCACTGCAGCCAGGGATTCTGGGTAATGACATGCAAATGTGCACTCAGTGTAACTTTTTGGTTCTTATCCGTTTTTAACATGGAGCCCTATAAGCTTATGCGTGCCGTATTACACAGCTCTTCAGCACAGCCTGGGTTAAAGAAGTGCACAGCCAGTAAACCTACTCACAAGACAGCTGTTTCAGCCTTTTGGGTTTCATGAGTGCGAGGCCGGTTATACTGGCTTTGCAATGTGAAGTTTCAACCACATACTAAATAAGTTATGGGGGGTAAAAAAAGACAACAACTCTCACCATTCAGCATAGAGCAAATAAAAATATCATTATTATTAGTGAAATAAATCTTGTGTTATTGCAGTTAGGAATGTGGCTTACTTGGCCATTGTTGGGTCGAATTAATCACTATAATGTGGCAGCATCCAGCTTTTCACCTTTGATTTTGTACCTGACACACACAGACTACCTTTTAGCATGTTTTTTTTAAATTTAGAACCAGTGTTGTGGAACGAGCTCTTACCCATCCAGCTGTCACAATAAGGGGAATTAAAACAGTTGAACTCTTTCATGCACACCCTATGTTATTACCCAGCAGACGTGGAGTTCTTATTTGATGCCACATAGGCAGTACCACATATATTCCCAGCCTAATGACACACTGCACTGTCATATCAAGATTTCAGCTGTCTCCCGGTCATTCCAAGAAACCTGGGGGGACGTAAGGGCCTATGTGATGCCAAGGTTCACCATGGATCCTGTTAACCAATGGGCAAGTCCCAATACATCATTCTGCTATGACCACAGGAAGCGATTGTCAGGTTCCTCTCCTTTTACTGCATACTGCGCAGTGTTTCCATGCTTCAAACAGTACATGCTCAAAAGGAGGAATGTCATGTGATGTGGAAGAGGAGGCTCTGAAATGTATGTGTTTCAAACCCCATTTATCTATGTCCACCACTGCCCATTTGTGACTGTCAGAGCCTCCTTTTGACTGCAGATCAAGATGTCTTTGGTTCAAACCTAGATGCTCCCTTTCATGTACATGGCACTCTCTTTTAATAGTGTTGCAATAGATGTCTCTTAAAAACGATGTTTACTATTTGTATCTGTCAGTGAACCCTTGTATCTATACCTGTCTGTGCCTCTCTGATTCGTATTCTCCTATTTAAAGGTGAGTGTATGTGATGCTAAGCTTTTACAGAACAACATTAATAAAATAAACTATAGTCATTTAATTAGCAAATCATACCTCATGATAAGGGAGACTGTGATTAAAAAAAATCTACACATTCATAATACAGATCTACTTTATCTTTCTGTACTACAGATTTCAAAATAAAAATGCTTTTGTTCTGTTGTGTAATGTTCTTAGTGAGTAACATATGAAGTCTTATTTTTTTAATGTTTCTTTCCCCTATCAATAAATTGCAAAAGGGCATATCATGCCATACATACCAATAAATATAACAAGAAACAGCAGTTTAATAATCCATCAAGCTGTTGCTTTACATATATTAATATTATCATTTATAATGCACCAACATATTCCGTAGCGCAGTATAATAGGGTTGGAGGATGAAAGAATATAAAATAAACATGATCATACATTGTTACAGTAGGTAAAGAGGGCCGAGCCCCACAGAGCTTACAATCTATAAGGACGGGTAAGTGGAAACATAGGATACAAAAGAGAGCTTCCTCTAAAACAAATTAGAAAAAAATACATTGATATGGATAAACTTTCCTATTAATATTGTTTATAACAAAAGCAAAAAATGTATTGAGTTGAGAGATGCATTTCTGCACATTTATACAAACAGTACTTACATGTGAATATATATATACATTTGTGATATACTGCCGTCTTCCCCTTTCTTCCTTACAATTACGTTTATGTAGTGTTTTCAGTGCACAAAAACTGAAATAGCATATGAATTCTTGAGACAAATGTGCACTTCTTGAACTGCTTGCAGCATTGGTCACATTCATAGATTGTCCTGTCTGATATCCCATTTTCCTTCTGGCACTTTTTCCCATGTATTTCTCCGCTTACTCTGACAGAATACAAAGCACGCTGGGTGTAATGTCTGCCATATCTACAGTGGTTTCAGGTCTGCAATGCAGAGGATTTATTCTGTGCGAAGTTAGTTGGATGGAAATGTAAGACCCATATTCTAATACAGCTGTAACTCCTGAGTTTGCACAGGGTGTAGCCGCTGATATCAGGATTGTAAACAACTGCACTATATGCATATCGGTCCCAAACTGTTACAGAAACACTCCCTAAGATGCAGAAAACCCCTTATTAAATGACGTGAATTTGTCTTCGTGCAGTCTCTTCCATTTATTAGAGAGCAGTGAAGAATGTATTCCTCACAGCGCTCTAATAAATAGAAGAGACAACACCAAGAAATCTCTGAGTAGAGTCCTACTAGGTATCTCAAACTCACTTGGGAAACTGTTGCATTGGGGTTTTCAGTCTGTCTTGTGCTCACCACACATTCAGAGTTTTTTCCCCATATGTTTTTGTGAAGTTGTCTTCACTTTGCTGGAGAACAGTTCAGCTCCTTTAGTTAAATGGAGCCAAACTTTTCTCCTGCAACAGGGAGACGCTTTACAGTGTACAGAGTAGGGGCCAAAGAGTTGAAATGGCACAGTATTGAAGTGTAATTAAGCTTGGAAGGAGTGATTATCTGCAGTAGGGGTGCGCAAACCTCTGGTGCTGAACCCCCTGCCTGCTCTCCCCCAGTGCTCGCGCTCCCCCCCTCCCCCATACCTGTGTGCCGGTCACGCCATGCCGGCTGAATCACGGTAAGAGAGTTACAGAGGCATCGTGCGGTCACCATTTAAATGCCTTGGGGAAGAGCGTGGGACCTCTGTAACCGTCAACGCCACTCCCCCCTCCCCCCCACCCCCCAGTTGCACACCCATGATATACAGGATGTTTTATGGAAGAGTTTATATGAAGAAACGACAGCCCCTGTTTTACACTCATTGCTAAAACATCGCATATCAGGGATTAACCACAGATGTATGTTTTATGATCATATTTTCACCACGAACTGAAGAAATTGACCATGAACTCATGTTGAGACCACATCTGTTGCATAAGACCACAGTGTAAATATAGTTCAAACTAGTTCAAAGGAACAAGACAGATTTGGCCTCAGTAACAGAACGTTTGGTGCTGTGTGTGATGTTCCATCTCCATTACAAGATATACGGTAAGAATATAAAAGTCATGACTTCTGGTCTCATGAAAACTTTGAAAGATTAGTGCGATGAAAGGAATAATGTCAAGAGCCGAGTCACAATCTGAGCCCACAATCTTCCACACATGATATCTTTAATACAATGCCACAACTCAAGGCCTTATATACATATCTTATAAAGGAATTATGTGTGCTATCATATTTTTTATTTTTCTTCAGATAAATCTGTAGTTGACACAGAATATCTCTACATGTAGTTATTAATCCTTAATTGTTGAATAGCAACACTTTCTGTGCAGATTCTATGTGTGTTTGTTTTTCTGGGATCTTAAAGCTGCCGTTCAAGCTGCAGTTTTAAAATTGTTTTTTTCAATATGTGCATCAATACAACCTGCACACTGACAAGTGATTAGCTAAGCTGCTGATCGATCCGTTCTCCTGTAATCAATCTCCTGCTCAGGGTTATTTAATTCAGTTCTTGCACAGCATTGTGGGCAATATAGTCCTGGAATATGATTGACTGGGCAGTTACTAGATACAATTGGTTCACTGCTAGAGAGCGGGCGGGGCTCAGGAGTCAGAGCCTATCAGAAGGGGCTGTGACTTTGGAAATGGTTTCTATACAAACAAAAAGGCTTCCTACATTAGAAACATTTTAAATGTCTTAAATGTATTTTCTAAATGCTACAAGTATTTTCTCATAGAACAGAACTGATTTAAAAAAAAAAAAAAAAAACATTTGTTTTTTGTGTAACGGGTTTTCTGGACTGGCCTGACCCACCCAATCTCATACTGGCCCCTGTGGTCTAACCAGTCCCCATTACAGTGTGATGTCTGGTGGTGCACCTGTTGGCAACAGGACTCCTGAGTCTCCCGCATGATGTTGTATTGGGGATTGCCAACCCAGACAGGCAGCTGAGGTAGTGTGCTTGAGTCCTACCTAGATCCAGTGCAGCGCCTCCACCTCATCAGGATCCCAGCGTCCGCTTGGGGATGGTTCTGGTGAGGAACTCCTCTGTGGTGCAGCCCCCTGTGTAATCACTCCACACTTACACACGAGGGTTTCTTTTATCAGAGTCATCTTTATTAGTACGGTGGGCCAGCTGCCCTCCACAATGGGTGAACTTAGCCCTCCATTGTTCACCGTACTTCCCTTTGAAAGGTATTGTCCTCCTAATGTAGGGATTCCCTATCCCCGTAGGGATATCTATTCTGCGCCAGGTCCCTGGTCACAGTCTCATTAGTCCTGCAGTGTACCAACTCTGAACTCCTCCAACTACTTAGCAACAATCTCTGAACTAACTTTTGATCAGTGCTGTGCCTTATGTATCCTCTGGGGGCTGACACAACTCTGACATCACCAACCAGGGAGTCAGAACCTGTGACCACTCCCATCCATACATAGGGCACCTCACCAGGGTGTGAGGGCAAACCTCCATAATTACTGCTGGCATGCCCATAACTTACCAGGCCTTACTGTCAGCAGGAGAGATGACTGCAGCCATTTTACAGCATGGTTACACTTGTTTTTGTTTTTTTTACATTGGATTGAAGCAGGGGGTCTTCTGAGATGAACCCCATTAATGTCAGCTTCGGGGACCCCTGCTTCCGGAGATACTTACCTCTGTAGGGGGTGCCAGTGGCCACTCGGGCTCGGCAAGCAGGGATGACCTAATGGCTGCTTTTCAAAGCTCTCACGCCATGCGGGCTAATAGGAAGCCTTTAGAAAATGAGCAGATAGTCCAGGATGTGCTGGCAGCATCATGGTGCATGCAGAGGGTTAATAAGGTGCTCACTTTGTGTTACACAATGCAGTGCGATTATCTTGTGTAGACATGTAGACATGTTTCAGTAAAGTGTGTGAATGGCAAAACTTGCTTTTTTTTGCCACAAATAGTACAAAAACGCAATCCTTGCTAAATATTTGCCAATCAATGCAATTTGTGTAGTAAAATACAACCCTGAAACAATGTACTTTTTCATTTGTTCGTTTAGACGTGAAATGTCATTTTCCAATTTACAAATTATCTGGATTTTTTTCCCCAGATCTGTTAAGACAGGGGTGAGCAAATTTTTATGCCGAGCCCCCCTTTTCATCCATAAAATTTCTCGGGCCCCCCCTGCCTGATGTAATCAAAATCACATGAAAAAAAAAAAAAAAACCCTTTATTAAACGGTATACAATATAAATCCAAATATGTTTAAATACTTACATATTTCAGCAGCTCGCGCTTGCAAAATTAGGCTGCGTCCACGCTGCCGCTGAGAGCGGTGACATCACCAACTCTCCAAGCATGAGCGCAGGGTGTCCTGCATAATTTTGCAAGCGTGGATCGGGGCTATTTGTGTGTGTCTGTGTGTGTCTGTATGTGTCTGTGTGTGTGTGTGTGTATTGAGCGCACATCAAAGTCAATTTTGTTTGTCTCTCCAAGCGCCAAGCTTGGGAGAGCGTACATGCACAAAGGCAATCCTTTGGGGGGGCATTCATCCACCTCTTTGCTACCTCCCTTCCCTCTCCCCCCCCCTTTTTTTTCTTCCTTCCCCTCCATGCTTTTTGTCTTGCTATCCCCATTGTCATCCAAACTCCTACCTACAGTATTAATTTTTTTTTCTTCTGTTTTCAATGTTGTGTTTTCACAGTTTTTTTACATTATTTCTGTACATTCATAGTATGATTGATATAGGTGCACCCGACCCTTTCACTCGCAGAGGATCGCAGCGAAGCAGGTTGCCAGCGGAGGAGAGCAGGAACACAGCGCTATTGCAGGGCAGACACCGGGAGGGGCGTTTGACTTCACCGTGCTCGGGCGTGCTCCTCCCCGTACCTCCGAAGCCCCTGCGCATGCGCACACACCATCACGTTGCCGCCACCTGCACTATCCTGTTCAGCCACCCGCACACATCTTCAGCTGCCCGCCCGAGCACATCTTCTTGGCCGCCCCTCGCGCACAGCGTCTGCCGGCCCGTGCACCCAGTTTTCGTCGCACGCCGCCTGCGCCCCCCTAAATAATCCTGCGCCCCTGACCCCCCCCCCAGTTTGCGCACCACTGCATTACAACACACACTCTCTCAATCAATCACCACATACACTCAATCAATCACCACACACACACACACACACACACACACACACACACACACACACACACACACACACACACACACACACTCAACCCCCCCCCCCACACACACTCAATCCCCCCCCACACACACACTCAATCCCCACACACTCACACACACACTCAATCCCCACACACTCACACACACACTCAATCCCCACACACTCACACACACACACAATCCCCCCCCACACACACACTCAATCTCCACACACACACTCAATCCCCCCCCACACACACACTCAATCCCCCCCACAAACACACATAATCCCCCCCACAAACACACATAATACCCCCCCACACACACACACTCAATCCCCACACACACTCAATCCCCACCCCCAACCACACACACACACTCAATCCCCCCCAACACACACAATCCCCCCCCCACACACACAATCCCCCACACACACACAATCCCCCCCACACACACACAATCCCCCCCCACACACACACACACAAACTCAATCCCCCCCCACACACACAATCCCCCCCCACACACACACAATCCCCACCCACACACACAATCCCCCCACACACACACAATCCCCCCCCCACACACACAAACTCAATCCCCCCCCCACACACACAATCCCCCCCCACACACACACAATCCCAATACACACACACTTTCTCCTGAGGGGACGACATGCTCCGATCCCCCAACCCCCCATGCTGCTCACAACTAGTGCGGGAAGCAGACAGGAAGAGAAGGAGGGTCTGTCTGTGTGCAGAGAGAAGCCCCGCCCCCTCTGCAAGACACAGACACATAGAAGCAGCAGCACGGATCTTCTGGCCCCGCCCCCTCTGACACAGACACATAGAAGCAGCAGCACGGATCTTCTGGCCCCGCCCCCTCTGACACAGACACATAGAAGCAGCAGCACGGATCTTCTGGCCCCGCCCCCTCTGCAAGACACAGACACATAGAAGCAGCAGCACGGATCTTCTGGCCCCGCCCCCTCTGCAAGACACAGACACATAGAAGCAGCAGCACGGAGCTTCTGGCCCCGCCCCCTCTGCAGGCCCCGCCCCCTCTGCAAGACACAGACATAGAAGCAGCAGCACGGATCTTCTGGCCGCCCGTACACAGCTCTGCCCGCCCCCAGGTTTCCATGCACGCAGCCTGCGCCCCCCCTACATAATCTTGCTACCCACAGTTTGCGCACCGCTGTGTTAAGGCATCAATTTTCACATAATCAATATGCTCAGAACTCGCCATCGACCTCTCTAATAGAAGGTTTAATCCAGGTATTTAAAATATATTGTTTTAGCGGCCAAGCAGACTACATCTATAGATACATTCTAATATTGATCTTGAGCCTGCAGTTCAAGCAATATCCTACATGTGTTTTTTTTTTTTTTAAACAAATCAGTTCTGAACAATGAGAAAATACTTTTTCTTTCTTTTTTAAAACAATTTTTAGACATTTTTAATGTATTCTAATGTAGCAAACATTTTTGTTTCTATAGAAACCATTTACAAAGTCACATCCTCTTCCCCTTCTGAGACTGGCTCTGGCTCTTAAGGCTTTGCACGCGGCCTTGGAGGAAGTCACGAGCTGGTGAGTGTCGCGGCCACACGCGACGCCGGCCGCAGAGGGTCCTCAGCCTAAGTCCTGCCCTCTCTACTAGATACTATCGTACCTAGTAACTGCCTGGTCACATGATCTTCCACACAGAACTTTGCATCGTGGGGACTGTTTTGCAGCAATAACTGAATTAAATAACCCCGAGCAAAGCGATCAATTACAGGAGAACGGATTGATTGGCAACTTAGCTAAACACTAAGAGAGGAGGGAGAGACGAGGGAAGGGGGGGAGAGAGAGGAGGGAAGGGGGGGGGAAGAGGTGGGAAGGGGGTGGAGGGAAAGGGGTGAGGGGAGGAAAGAGGGTGAGAGAGAGGAGGGAAGGGGGGGAGAGAGAGGGGAGGGAATGGGGGGGAGAGGGGAGGGTGGATAGAGAAAATAGAGGGCACACAGGCACACAAATATATACAGGCACACCCCGCATTAACGTACGCAATGGGACCGGAGCATGTATGTAAAGCGAAAATGTACTTAAAGTGAAGCACTACCTTTTCCCACTTATCGATGCATGTACTGTACTGCAATCGTCATATACGTTCATAACTGATGTAAATAACGCATTTGTAACAGGCTCTATAGTCTCCCCGCTTGCGCACAGCTTCGGTGCAGGTAGGGAGCTGGTATTGCTGTTCAGGACGTGCTGACTGGCGCATGCGTGAGCTGCCATTTGCCTATTGAGCGATATGTACTTACTCGTGAGTGTACTTAAAGTGAGTGTCCTTAAACCGGGGTATGCCTGTATACACAAACACAGACATATATGCACACAGACATACACAGAGACAGATATACACACAGCCCAGATACAGCCAATGACACTCCCCCTCCCTTTATAGCCCCAGTCTCCCCCCCCCCCTCCTCCCGCTCTAAAAATATTGCAGGGCAGCGATTGATCATGTTTAGAGAGCTGGTGACCGCTCTCCTCAAGCATGAACGAGCTCAGCGGCAGTGTGGGCCGCAGCCTAAATGTCCACCTTCCAATTCCAAACAATTGTTCAGTCCGTGTCATTCTGCAGCTACACTGTATCTGGATATTATTACGGCAACATTGACTATTGTTACAGTTTACAGCTCAAACTGCTGGGAACATTGGCAACATATGATCACAACCAAGAAAGTGTTGCAAAGTTCTTGCACTTCTAGGGAGTTGTGCTAAAACCTGCTATAGAAATCAAAGGATGCTCAGTATATTAAAACATTAAAAATGACATTAAGAGTTGAATTTTAGAAAAAAACAGGCACTTATCTAATACTACAGAACTGGTTTATTATAAAAAAAAAAACATATTGGATTTCACATTTTTTGCTGCTTTAAAGTTCACAAGTACTTGTGACACCAAAAACAAGGGCTGTGAATTCAAACGGGGAATTCAAATACCCAATAAAGGTTGTTGGATAGCATAGAACCTTGTATTAAAATGTTTTGATTTTTCAAGATAGATGACCATAACAAGTGTTTTAAATTTGGATTGTCTCCATGGCACTTTATGCAAGGTTTAATTCCCACATTGATCCACATTGCTCAGAGAGCTGGGGTAATATAGGCCCTGGGTAATATGTGAAATTGCATTTCTCTCAACTTGTTTGAAGAGGAAACTTTCACTCACTACCCTTTAATAACATTTAATAGAGGCAATGTCTCAGTTACAGTAGGTCTGGGAGATCCAGGGCCCAAGATTTAACACTTTATTCATCACTATCTATTTCTATTTGTTATATTATAGTATAGATGACATAGTTATTATTTTTTCTACTACCACTATAAAAAAAAATCTTTACGTAGAGATAAATGAAAACAAGGAATTTGACCTTAACTTAGTTTGCCAATAAGATTCATATCTGACAGGCGGGGTGATTTTAGTTGTTTTATCTTAATCAGAAAAAAGGGCATACAAATCCTCAAAATATTTGAAAAAGAACTAAAACCAGAAGTGAATTAAAGTTGTCTTTACATCTGGAGCCACTTGGCAAATTTATGCAGTAGTTTTTATTTAGTTTGGTTCTGGAGACATTTTAGAATCTCTTCCAGTTTGGGAGACAACCAGTCTCTAGTCTAGAGTTTAATGGTTCAACCAGTCTCTAGAGATGAACAAATATATGGTTCAACTAGTCTCTAAACTAGAGATTAATAATACATGGTTCAACCCGTCTCTAGAGATTAACAAGAAATAGTTCAACCAGTTCTGTAGGGTTCAAAGAACTTGTTCAACACGCAGAGAAGTTGCTTTGCATGTCAGTGCAATCCCCAAACTCTGGTTTAAATGACTGGGGCTCAGAGGTTTCACTGACATACAGAAATTTAGAAAGAATATTGAAAACAGAGCGTAATGCTTAACACTGCAGTTCCCCCCCAATATGACCTATTTTGAAAGTGCATTCAATGTGATATCCAAGGAAACAGATTAGCAACTTAATTTTTGCTTTTTATCTAGATGTTATTTATTTAATTGTCATTTTAAATAGTATTCGCCGGAATGGCGAATCCTCACAGCAGGAGAAAGCTATAGCGGTGAAATCAGCCACCCTATGTACTGTATTGTAAAGAATCAGCCACCCTATGTGCTGTATTGTAAAGAATCAGCCACCCTATGTACTGTATGGTAAAGAATCAGCCACCCTATGTACTGTATTGTGAAGAATCAGCCACCCTATGTACTGTATTGTAAAGAATCAGCCACCCTATGTACTGTATTGTAAAGAATCAGACACCCTATGTACTGTATTGTGAAGAATCAGCCACCCTATGTACTGTATTGTGAAGAATCAGCCACCCTATGTACTGTATTGTAAAGAATCAGCCACCCTATGTACTGTATTGTAAAGAATCAGACACCCTATGTACTGTATTGTGAAGAATCAGCCACCCTATGTACTGTATTGTGAAGAATCAGCCACCCTATGTACTGTATTGTAAAGAATCAGCCACCCTATGTACTGTATTGTAAAGAATCAGCCACCCTATGTACTGTATTGTAAAGAATCAGCCACCCTATGTACTATATGGTAAAGAATCAGCCACCCTATGTACTGTATTGTGAAGAATCAGCCACCCTATGTACTGTATTGTGAAGAATCAGCCACCCTACAGTATGTACTGTATTGTGAAGAATCAGCCACCCTATGTACTGTATTGTGAAGAATCAGCCACCCTATGTACTGTATTGTGAAGAATCAGCCACCCTATGTACTGTATTGTAAAGAATCAGCCACCCTATGTACTGTATTGTAAAGAATCAGCCACCCTATGTACTATATGGTAAAGAATCAGCCACCCTATGTACTGTATTGTGAAGAATCAGCCACCCTATGTACTGTATTGTGAAGAATCAGCCACCCTACAGTATGTACTGTATTGTGAAGAATCAGCCACCCTATGTACTGTATTGTGAAGAATCAGCCACCCTATGTACTGTATTGTGAAGAATCAGCCACCCTATGTACTGTATTGTAAAGAATCAGCCACCCTATGTACTGTATTGTAAAGAATCAGCCACACTATGTACTGAATTGTGAAGAAATCTTATTACACTTCTTGAATTGGGGGTTCTCCCCCCCCCCCCCGTCGGAGATGCATACTTGCTTATTAATAATTATTAATAAATTGCTTCTGACCCCCAAATCCACTAGGGGTGTAGAAGAGATTGACCAATGCAGTATAAGGAAAGGCTCGACGATACAAGATTTTCAGCTTTGTAGAACATTATTACTGCATTCAAAGAACAGGATTCACAGCAGTATGGAAACAGCTACACCTTCACTCTCTTACCAAGTCACTGACTAACATATCAAACATATCATGTTATACATTGTACACAGACTGACCACTCGACCACTCCGTACAGATTAAAGCAGCAATATTACACCCCCTCCCTTTTGTTTGTATATGTAAAGTATGTGACATTGTATCATTTTACATTCTTACCTAAGCTGGCAATCGTTTGATGTTTCCTGTTACAAATCTGAAAAGATTCTAATTGTGTGCCTAACATAATGGCTGCTTCAGTCAGTGTAACTCAACAAATATTACTACAGTAACATTATTGTTACAGTTTACAACTCAAACTGCTGGGAACATTGGCAACAAATGATCACTAACAGGAAAGTGTTGCAAAAATCTTGCACTGCTTGGGAGCTGCGCTAAAACCTGCTACAGAAATCAAAGGATGCTTTCACATCCATTACAAATGAGTTGAATAATATTTTTTTTTAAATACAGTAAGTATTATATAATACTGCAGAACTGATTTATTTAAAAAAAAACATAAGATGTTACATGTTTTCCTGCTTTAAAGCAGCAAAGCATGTGAAATTGTATATTTGTAATAAATCAGTTCTGTAGTATTAGATAACAGTGACTTTTTTTAAAATTCAAGTATTAAAGCAATTTTGATGAGGTTTAAAGCATCCATTGATTTATATAGCAGGCTTTATCCCACCTCCCGAGCAGTGCAAGATTTTTGCAACACTTTCCTGTTTGTGATAAATTGTTGCCAATGCTCCCAGCAGTTTGAGCTGTAAACTGTAACAATAGATAATGTTACCTTAATAATATAAAGATACATTGTAGCGGCTGAGTTAAGCTGACTGAAGTATTGATCGAAAAGGAAAGGCAGCCATTATTTTAGGCACACAATAAGGATTTTTTACAGATTTAGAACAGGAGCACCAAAAGATTGCCACTGTAGGTAAGAATGTAGTAATGTAATACATTGTCACATGCTTTACATATACAGATAAGAAAAAATGGGGGGAACTGCTTTAATCAGTACCAAGGCTAAACTTGTATTTCTGGTATTTTCTCTTTAGGGCTTTCCTT
>NC_134486.1:263690280-263800280 GCF_040206685.1 Ascaphus truei | reverse complement strand
TGAGAAGGTGGATGCCAGTAGGGGTGGGGGGAATGGAAAGGTGGATGCCGGTGGGGGACGGGGGGAAGGTGGATGCCGGTAGGGTTGGGGGGGGGGGGAATGGGAAGGTGGATGCCAGTAGGGGTGGGGGGAATGGAAAGGTGGATGCCGGTGGGGGACGGGGGGAAGGTGGATGCCGGTAGGGTTGGGGGGGGGGGGGGAATGGGAAGGTGGATGCCAGTAGGGGTGGGGGAAATGGAAAGGTGGATGCCGGTGGGGGACGGGGGGAAGGTGGATGCCGGTAGGGTGGGGGGGGAGGGGGGAAGGTGGATGCCAGTAAGGGGGGGCGAGGAGAAGGTGGATGCCGGTAGGGGTGGGGGGGGGGAGGGGAAGGGGAAGGTGGATGCCGGTAGGGTTGGGGGGGAATGGAAAGGTGATGCCGGTAGGGTTGGGGGGGAATGGGAAGGTGGATGCCGGTAGGGTGGGGGGGAAAGGTGGATGCCGGTTGGGGGGGGGACAGAAGTGGATGCCGGTAGGGGGGGGGAAAGGTGGATGCCGGTAAGGGTGGGGGAAGGGGAAGGTGGATGCCGGTAAGGGTGGGGGAGGAAGGGGAAAGTGGATGCCTAGAGTATACAGAACACAGACACACACAACAGTGAGGGTGAAACAGACAGAGAGACAATCACAGAATGTACTACTTAACGTGTGTATTGTATTTGAATAAGCAGCTGCACAGCAGGGAACATTCAAACTGACATATATATCTAGATACATAATACACAGCGTGCTGATTCAACTATCTCCTACCCACACCCCCCTCGACCTGATTTGCAAACTTTCATTGCAGCAAAATAGTCACTAGGAGTAATTGTATCAGCATTATAGGCGTTTATATATGATAAAACCATAACTTTGTTGCTTTAAAAACATCAATAAGTATATTTAATGGAACAGCAGGGTTAAGTGAGATTCAGTCAGGGATTGCGTCAGAGGTTTTAATTTGCTAGACGTGCATTATTTGCCTTTGGCGTCTCATATATGTATGTTTAATGCATGTAGCAATAATGTACGGATTTTAGTGCTGAACGTGTTTACTGTCCTGGACCATTATCTCTAAGGCTCAAACTCTTGGAGATTATTGGATCACCTAGTAAGCGGCTGCCTCTGTGTTACGTTTGTTTCCTTTTACTCTGTGTTGACTCTAGACATTTGATCTGAGAGACAGGAATGGGCGAGTTTAGCGGTCAGCCTACAGGATGACTGAGCCAGTCAGATATGCTGACTCACAGTCACACATCAGCCACGTGTCCACTGCCTTATCTGTTTACATAAAATAAGGCCTCTGTCCCTCCTGCTCTGTAGGGACAGCCACATGTTCCGTGTTCTCCTTTGCTTCTGTGTTTATGAGTTGACTACTGGGTTAAATATGTGTGTATGGCAAGGGGAGGGACTGTGGTATATTTGTAGGAGGTGAAGTATTATTAGCCAAGGAGGAAGAGTAAAGAGAGAGAGAGCAGTTAGGACAGGAGTGGCCAACTCTAGTCCTCAAGAACCAAGGATATCCCTGCTTCAGCACAGGTGGCTCAATCTGAGCCACTGATTGAGCCACCTGTGCTGAAGCAGGGATATCCTGAAAACCTGACCTGCTGGTAGCCTTTGAGGACTGGAGTTGGCCACTCCTGAGTTAGGCCCTTATTGATGCACTGTGAAGCATGGAGAAGTTTTTTATCCCATTCTTTTGAATGGAGCCGATCTCTTCACCAGCTGAGGGAAGCAGCTCCGCGTCATATTGAATAAGGGGAGAGAAAGAATGCAAAAATAAACACCATCACTACAGGAATATCAGGTCACACCTAATGGTTCCAGTGATATCCATCTAATCCAGTATTTGAAGTAGGGAGGACAACCCCATTCCCTGCCAGGGGAGCCGGGAATGCATGGCTTTGCTTTTCAAAACATACAGTACGTGCTTTAATTATTGCACAAGAAAAGGAAGGGAGAAGAACAGGTTACTGAAAAGCACATTTCTCTTTATTAATGTCAAATGCACGATACAGCCATCAGCACATTCTAACATTCTAACATTGGTAGCAGGCGTCATCAGACGCGAGTATTCGTTCATTTTTAGTGTTGGGCCAAAAATGTTGTGGTGCAATAAAAAGAGGTGTTTACATCGGATGACGTAATGTTTTTGTTTTTAAATAGCGCTTCGCAGAGTACGTGTATAAGGTCACATCTTCTCTTTTCCGTTCAGTAGCCTTTTTCTCTATCACTTGCATGACTGGCTCATTCTTTTCCCGGCCCCTGCAGCCGACCATTGTAAATGAGTTTCCTAATGCAGTGATTATGATGGGCACCTGGCTGGTGTGTCTCTGATAGGTGCGATAAAGAGTCAATTAATGGGGTAGTCCAACCTAACAGGTCATAAATCATTTCTAACTTGAACAATTTACCAGTGCATTTGCTTCATTAGAAAGATTAAATCACTCCTAAAAAGGCAGTCAAGCTAGTTGGATCAATTTTATACCGGTATAATTGGCTTTGTAAAAAAAGATGAAATCATCCTAAAAGTAACTGTCTTGTGGATGCGTATTTGTATTTATAACGTGCCATCCAGGTACATAGCGCTTTACAGCAGTAATATACAGGACATAATATTATAATATATAATGGGAGTGAGTGCTGCAGACATAAAAGTGACTATAGGAAAAAGAGTCCCTGCCCGAAGAGCTTACAATCTAAGTGGTGTCATTGGGAACACTGGATTCCAGCATATCAGCTAATTATGTGAGTCTGACTGACTAAAGGTGGGACAATGCTAAAGGAAAAAAAGGTGATCAGTGCGCAACTAAGAACATAGTCCCACATGAAAACACGTGACACAATTTGGAGTGATTAAACCTTGTAATGGAGGTCACTATGATGTGTCTGCAGCCTTCATGAAGGGGTGGCTCGACACCCCAGCTATTGGAGAAACGATACAAAAACAAGGCGCACAACGCACATAGTGAAGTAAAGTAAAATTATGTTGTTTTACTAAAAAGTTTGTCTAGTAAGAACGATGAAGAGCTAGTTTTCCAGTATTCAAGAAGCAAAACAATCAGGAACATCACGACAGAAGATCCTGAAAGACTGCACTATCATTTCTGAGTCACTGGATTTTCTCTCTGATGCTTAATTTGACCCATCTAGACTACTGGCCAGATCTTCCACAATCTACATGCCCCGCTTTCTCTCTGCCGTCCTCGCCCTTCTAACCCCAGACTCTGGCTAAATTCCCACACGCGCATGCTGCATTCCTGCACTCGTTCCTCTGAACACCTCTGGAGGAAATCTCATACTCTCGCAGACTTCCTTCACTCCAAATTTATGCTATCCTGTTTCAACTCTTCCATATCTCAAGCTAAACAAACCTACTTTTCTTCACTAATTAACATGCTTAAGTCGAATCCACGCCGACTCTTCTCTGTCTTTGACTCCCTACTCAGACCAGCCTCTGCTGCCTGTTCTTTTTACTCCATCTCACCCAGGACTTTGCCGACTATTTAAAAGAAAAGGTGGAATCCATACGTCTGGACATCCCCTCTGTATCCCCCTCCTATCCTACACCTCTTCCTAACTCTCCTTCTGCCTTCCTCGACTCTTTTTTCGCTGTCACAGAGGAGGATGTGTCGTTACTGATCTCCTCTTCTCCCTCTACCACCTGCCCTCGACGCCATTCCCTCCCATCTCCTGAAACCTCTTCCTCCTACTATAATCCCTATGCTCACACACATTTTTAACTCCTCCCTCTACTCTGGTACCTTTGCACTGTCGAGGGCTGTGCCAGCCTGTCATGGTAACTTGTGATAGGTTATAATATACACAAAATATCTGGGTTGAATTGAACACGACTTAGATATAATAAAGATAGTTTATTCCTTAGATAGGTGAACACACAAGATGGTACAAATAACAGACGGTATAGCACTTACTTAGGGGTTGGACAATGAAGCAATCAGGTACAGGATTGGCAATTCATTCAGCAATATAGGATACAAATGAAGACATCACGAAAGACACTGGGTATAGGGCTTACACTCGTTTATATGGAGTTTCAGCCCCATACCCTAACCTTGGGCGCCTGAAAGTCTTGTATCTGATCAGGAAACCCCTTTGTCTGTAAGTGTGAATTATGGCACTTACAGACCACTCAGGCTCTGTGTTTCTCCGCCCTATTGTACACAATCAGAGTGGTCAAGTCTTTGATAAGGGGGGCTGTTGTAGACAAAGAGTCGCCCTCCTGAACATTAACATAAAGCAGAGCCAGTAACTTTCCCGGGCTTTTATACCAGCCTTGCAAAACAGTATATTCTTTAATACCTACACATATTAAAATAATCTTTTATGTGGGTCTGAGCGGGCTGAAATTTGCCAGGTCCTCATGCCGGAGGACCCTTGCCATAGTGGCCAAATATCAGCCTTCCACAACCCCCAGAACCGGAGATACAAAAAACAAGTTAAAATCCCCTATTAACTTTAATGCAGGATTCTCCGCTATAAGTTAAAATAAATCCCTGCATTTCACTCTTTCATTGAAATCAATGGGCTCCACCGCTATAGGCTTACAATGGAGCAACTCCGCCATTGAAGTCAATGGGGAAATCACAATTTTCACATTTGCCCATACTCCGTCTGGTTGATCAGAGAGGGCTGGAAATGGCCATGCAGTCATGCCGGAGCAGTGACTACATGCGACCAAAATCCCAGCCCTCTGGTACTCACAGAACCGGAGATATAGGTTTACACTTTATACACATTTGGACTTAGCCGTTTCAAAGCCACGCGGCTTTCCTCCATTAGAATCAATATGGCCGGCGCCTCTGTAGGATTCAATGGGACCTCCGCTATTAGAGTCAATGGCGCGACCCTCGTGGCGAGCGTGACCCTTTATGGGGGTCCTTAATTCTCGGACCCGGTGGTGGTCGAGTGTGGGGGTTCCTAGGGTCTAGGGGCAAAAAGAATTTTATTCCTGGGTGCCCTAGAACCTAAGTTTCCCACGCCAATTGTATTTGAACATGAACTAGTGTGATCAAAAGCTCTTTTTTAGATATTTTATCCGCTGCTGCGGTCTGCAGTTTGGATGGCTGCCAACTAGTTCCTGGAGGTCGGCATCGAGGAATCCCCATTGAAATGAATGGCTCCATTGACTTACAATGGGGGACCGCCGCTCCTCCTCTCGGCCGCCACCTGCAGGTCTTCTCTGAGAATGGGCCCAAATCGCCGGAATCCCCATAGGATTGGATGGAGCTGCCATGGCGCCATATGGGGAAACTGCAAAATGGAGCCTGCAAAGGCGGGAAAATGGAACAAAGGGCTACAATCACTTCCTAACTATTAACCCTTCTCCTCCTGAATAGATCCCAGTGTGAGTGTTGGTGCAGACACTGGAATGGGGGAAATACATTGTTACAGGGGAATACACATTTGGGTGCTGAAGCAGGGTAAAAACACATTACTGGACCGCAGTCCAGTTAACCCCTTGCCTCCCAAGTGAGGTCAGGGGTTGGCCATATGGGGATCAACCCCTTTAATACCGGGCCAAACCCCCTCTCCCATGACACAGCCTTTCTTCTTTAGCTGGGGAGCACTTCTCTGTCCCCCTCTCTGGGATAGCAATCTCTCACTCTGTATCTCTCAGCATTTGTCTCTCACACATGGCATCTCTGTACACTTCCTGACTATTAAAAAGTCCATGAGCAATCAGGCGTTCATTCTGATTCATTATGCAGCAGCTGCATTAGCAATTCCAGGGATTATTAACTCTCTGTGAGCTGGAAAAGTCCCATAGCTGCCCTATTCCAGCACCTAGAGGCCAGTGATGGTATCACACTATATAAACTTCCTCTTCCTGTCTGTCAGTGCCTGTTTATACTGGTTCCTCCTAGGTTCCTGTGTTTACTTCTGTTGCTATTGCTATTATACTGTTCCAGTATCCTCGTTGCCAACCTCTGCTTGTGACCCTGACCACGCTATCTGCCGCCTGCCTCCAACCTCCGTTTGTGACCCCGACCACGCTCCCTGCTGTTCCTGCCACTGGGATCCACTCCAGCCGAAGATCAACCCTTGACATGACCTTTGAGCCCACAGTAGAGACATAGCCTCCTGACACATCTCCTAGTTCTTTCCTGCACTGGTAATTTGGTATCACCTAATTGCATCGGTTCCTCCACAGAGAGAGGTGTAGAAAGAGGGGTCTGAAAGTGGGGGGCAAGCCGGATTATTGGGGTTTTTTGAGGGCTGGTCTCGCTCGGTCTTTCGTTCTCACATCCGGGGATCCATTCTGATACAGAGAGCAATTAATTCCTCCAGATCCTTGGGGGTGTCCTGACAAGTCAGTTCATCCTTTAAACACTCAGAAAGCCCCCGCCGAAATGCTGCCAGCAGAGCTTCATCGTTTCAGCCCGTCTCCGCAACAAGGGTTCAGATTTCAATGGCCCACAGTACGGGCTCCTTGCCGGATACGAAGGAGCGAAGCAGAAGCAGAAGACCCACGACCTAAAGCATCAAAAACTCTTTTGAATGCTTAGAGAAAGGCAGCAGTGTCGTTAACCAGTGGAAATTCCTTTTCGCAGAGAGGGAGGCCCAGGCCAAAGGCTCGTCTGTCAGTAGGGAAATTAGAATGGGTGAAGAGTAGAGCACAGCGAATGAAGGTGAGGGCTGGAGGCAAAAAAAGTTCAAATAAACTATTTATTAGGCATATGAGCCAACATAAGGACACACATGAAATACTCTGACGCGTTTCTGCCGTGGAAGCGCCTTGATAGTGCCTCCACGGTGGGAAATGCATCAAAGTATTTCATGTGTGTCTTTATGTTGGCTCATATGCCCAATAAATAGTTTATTTTAACTTGTTTTGCCTCCAGCCCTCACCTTCATTCGCTGTGCTCTACTCTTCACCCATTGTATTTTTGCATACTTACCGGTATTGAAGCACGCTTTCCGGAGTTCAGGCATACAGCTTGTCAATAAAATAACTGATGACCTCCATGCTGCCAAAGGCAGAGGTCATTACACTCTGCTCATATTACTCGACCTCTCTGCAGCATTTGACACCGTGGACCACCCTCTTCTCCTTCACCTTCTCCATACTCTTTGCATTCGTAACAAAGCTCTATCCTGGATCTCCTCTTACCTCTTCCATCATACTTTCAGTGCCTCTTTTGCTAACACCTCCTCCTCTTCTATTGATCTCTCTGTGTGGGTACCCCAGGGCCTGGAACCTCTTCTCTTTTCTCTTTACGCACTCTCTCTAGGTGACCTAATCACATATCTTGGGTTCAAATATCACCTCTATGCTGATAAGACACACATTTACTTTACTACCCCTGACCTTACACCTGCTGTACAGACCAAAGTTTCTGAATGTCTCTCTGCTATATCATCCTGGATGGCCCTCTGCCGACTTAAACTTAACATAGCAAAAACAGAGCTCCTCATACTTCCTCCCAAACCTGGCCCTACTACCTCCATATTACTGTTGGAAGTACTATCATTCACCCAGTAGACCAAGCATGCTGCCTAGGGGTCACACTCGACTCCTCTCTCACATTCTCTTCTCACATTCTCTGTCGTTTTTTCCTCCGCAATATTACCAAGATACGCACTTTCCTCTATTGCTTGAGTGCAAAAACTCTGACACAGACCCTCATTCTTTCCCATCTCGACTTCTCAAACCTCCTGCTTTCCGGCATTCCTGCCTCTCACCTGTCTCCCCTACAATCAATCCTAAACGCTGCTGCCAGAATCAGTCTACTCTTTCCTAAATCTGGCTCAGCGTCTCCCCTGCTGAAATCCCTCTCCTGGCTTCCTATCAAATCTCGTAGCACACACTCAATTCTCCTCCTCACTTTTAAAGCGTTCCTCTCTTCTGCTCCTCCTTACATCTCAGCCCTAATTTCTCGCTATACACAAGCCCGACTCTTGCATTCTGCTCAAGGATGTCTTCTCTCTACCCCATTTGTATCTAAAGCCGTCTCAGTCTTAAACCTTTCTCACTGACTGCCCCACACCTCTGGAATGCCCTTCCCCTCAATACCCTACTAGCACCTCTCTATCCACCTTTAAGATCCACCTCACAACACACTTGCTTAAAGAAGCATATGTGTAGCTCCATGGCTGATAATTTACACCTCATACATAAAGCTTGGCCCTCTGCAGACGCACTTACCAGAACGCCCTCCTACTGTCTCTGTACGTTCTTCCTACTAATCAATTAGATTTAAAACCAGAGACATAACATAAAACACAGACAAAGCTCAGTGCACATCCAGAAAAACTTATATACGGTACAGTGCCTAAATATACATGTATAAATAACTAATAAATAAAATGGTCTTTTAGTTTAACATTTTGGCCAAATTGTTGTAAGCCCTTGAGCCAAGCTTCACGGCAGACCACGTTTCAAGGGTCCCTACACTAATATAAATTCTTAATAACCTGTGCATTGCCAGGAAGAATGATTTATAAATCTGTCAATATAAGTTGCAAAAGTTCTAAGTCTGATTGAAGCTTTTATTAACCTGTACATTACCAGGAAAAGCACTCTGTAATAGATTTGTCACATTCACACTGCATGCAGGCAAGTTCCCCTGATAGTTGGAGATGCCATGGAGTGAGCTTTTAACCATTTAAATGTGGGAGGGAGTGAGCTTCAATTGGATAGGAGGTTGCCACCCTCCAAAACAGCCAAGACTAGCTGCACAAGAATTATAAAACATACAGAACACCTACAAGCTCAAATTGAACCCCCAAAATACCCACAACATATATATAAGCATATAAGTTTCACAGAGGAGTGCTACTGAGCATGGCAATTTTTGGCTCAAGGGCTTACAACAATTTGGCCAAAATGTTAAACTAAAAGACCATTTTATTTATTAGTTATTTATACATGTATATTTAGGCACTGTACCGTATATAAGTTTTTCTGGATGTGCACTGAGCTTTGTCTGTGTTTTATGTTATGTCTCTGGTTTTAAATATATATTGCCATGCTCAGTAGCACTCCTCTGTGAAACTTATATGCTTATATATATGTTGTGGGTATTTTGGGGGTTCAATTTGAGCTTGTAGGTGTTCTGTATGTTTTAATCAATTAGATTGTAAGCTCTTCGGGGCAGGGACTCCTTTTCCTAAATGGTACTTTTATGTCTGAAGCACTTCTCCCCTTTATGTGTTTTTTATAATATTTGTTATTTATATGATTGTCACATGTATTACTGCTGTGAAGCACTATGCACATTAATGGTGCTATATAAATAAAGACATACATACATACCCTTCTTTTTTCTGAACCCCCCCCCCTCTATTCCTTCCCCCCTATTCCTCTTCTCTCATTACACCTCACAAATGTTAAAAATGAATGTGGAATTGCATGCTTTGTCATTCTTAACAGCCAATAAAATACAAGTGTTAAAAAATAAAAAAAAAGGAATTATGACAATTTAAAACCACCAACCGCAAGTATCTTACTTAAAGAGCAATTTTAACCCCCATGTTCAACCAGTCAACCAGGACAAATTTGCATAGATCTGACACATGTGGAAACAGCTTCTAATTAGTTTCCATGTGACTGTGAAATACTGGTATATCAGGGGAAATTTCTCACTTGCATGCGAATGTATTTATTTTTTACATAGCTATCAGGCTGTCCTTTCACTCCTGAGCTAGATTTCTTCTGTTTCTCCAGAGATCTAGTAAGAATTATACCGGGGCCGTTGAAGTGATATGTGCTGAGCTATATGGCATTGCAATATTTCTGTGAAATTGAAAGCTTGTAAAGCAGGGGTGCGCAAACACCCTGCACTGCGCCCCCGCCACCTGCTCTCCTCCTCGGTTGCGCCCCCCTTACCTCTAATGTTTCGTCAAATGACGCGGCGGGGTCATGTGACTTCACGTGACCTGCGACGTCATTTGATGTTAAGTCTCCATGGCAACGGGCATCATTTGACGCCGCGTTGCCATAGAGAAGCGTGACTGAAGCCGGGTACGTTTACAGAGGCCTCGCGCTCTCCATGATGCCAAGAGAAATGTTTGCTATTACAACCTTCTTTCCACAAATATGTTATTGACCTCATTTTAGACTAACAAAGTGTCTCCTGTGCTCTTTTATTGTATTTATTTTTTTTAAATTGTGCTTGTTACAAAATGTTCGTGTGCCGCCGTGACATACCAGGAAAGAAGATTGCCCGCCTCACAGGCACACGCCACATTTACAATGGTTTCCAGCACTAGTATTATTTGGCTCATGTGTACAGGTTCAGGGGATTATTCATCACATTGCGATAGTGACGATTGTGGAACCATCGAACGGAAACCCCAGTGTTAGTCGGTGTGCACCATTGCAGTTAAATGAATAACCCCAGTCAGCAGCTCTGTATCCAGCATTTAGAATTAGATAGTGATGCGATGCAGAGCAGCTAGCAGCTGATGAGATGATCTTTGGATCCTTCCTGCATCACCTTCCTACAGTGAGATCGGTCAGCGAGCCCGCGTTACACAGAGACACTTTCCATATCTATGTTTTGTCTGTGTGTGTGAATATATCTGAAAAACTGCAGGACACATAGATGATTTGAAAACTTTATTCTTCCTTATAAAATCTGGCTGGTGAGCTGTGCTTGTGGCGTAAGGCCTCATGGCAACCCCCCCCCCCCGCACGTGAGAACTCAGATCATGGTCTAGTGCTGTCGCGTGCAGCAGCCTCAATTGGGACTAAGTATTTATATGTTGCATTGTAGCTACGGGACTCTTTTTGCCTCTTGAAGGGAAGTATCACGTTTTTGTGGGAACTGGCCAAGAAAAGTGCCCGAGACGTAGCTGCCCCCCTTGACTTTGGACTTTGTTTTCCCTTTTTTGTCTTTTTGTGATTTTGCCTCCTGGCACTGTGTAGCACTTTCTTTGCACTTTATTGTGTTGTTCACATTTTTTAGTATGTAGATTAGTGTGTTGTCTAACCCCCTTGTTCCCTTTCCCAGCCCTCCGGGGTATACCCCTCTCTGGGAGAATATCTGTTTGGGTAGTTGCCTTTTGACAATACCCTATTTAGTATGCTCTGTTTATTCAGACTTGCTCTTTTTGCATGAAACTGTTTTCTGTTTGACCTTCAGTGGAGTCAGCTGCTTATGAGCGCAACGGGTACTCTGTTACTTTTATATCTTGCTAGGGTTTAGGGAGACTGTAACAGGGGACTTATCCCTGTTCAGTAATGTGCCTTTAATCTAGCAGTGTGGTAGTTAATTACTAAACACCACCTGCCTGATTGCTTACAAAAGCCTGCCTTTGAGACAGGAAGTGACTCTCCTTAGATCTGACTGAGAGCTGACCTTTGGAGCTGACCGGTCTTGAGCTCTGCACAGCAGAGCTGATTTCAAGACACAGGGAAAACTACTACACCTGAAGCTGAACCAGGAAGTGAGAAGATTTTCCCTCCAAGAAACAGATAAGACTTTTATTCTTAAGAGACTGCTTATATCTGCTTATTTTCATGCTATATGTTTTGGGGCTGCGAGACATGCTTAACTAATGGAGATGTGAACTAATTGCATAGGATTTCACTAGAAATACTCCCAAGTGAATGGAAGCTTTGTTCCCTCCCCCTGTGTTTGGATAATTTCCTGATGTAAAGGAACAGGCACAATAAAGCCTATTATAATTTCACCTTATAAAAGCCTCCAATTGTGTACCTCTGTGAACGTCCGTCTACAGAGACCCTCATGCCTGCGTGGACCTTTTTTCTTTTTTATATGTGTATTAGTAGTGCTGACTGACCCTGGATGTTGTGCACACTGACACACGCACAGCACATTAACATTCACACACAGTACACTGACACACACAGCACGCTGACACTCCTCCCCCAACCCACTGACATCATTGCGAGCAGGGGCGTACAGAGTCCTGGAGATTTCTGCCTTGCTCACTCTCGTACTCCACACTAAGCACTTTGATGTCACGTTAGTAAAGCAGGAATGGGGGCGCTATTGCCGATTGCAGTGGTGACAGGCTCTATGGGTTACATTTTAGGTGACCAGGTTCCTGGGCTTTTTCCATCCCTGTTCAAATGTATGGATTTGTTAATTTAGGAATATGGGTGTGTAAGAGATGTGTGCAGACGTATACTAATGGAGACCAATTTGGGTGAAATTAAAACATGGCTTTATTGATCCTGTCCCTTTAAACCGCATTTTAAAACAAAACATAACACAAAGAAACAAAGCCCTACTCCAGCATGTGCGCAAACTGGGGGCGCGCCCCCCAGGGGGTCGGTAGAATTGCTGGGGGGGGGCGCGGGTGGTTGCAGGGGCCCCACGCTCTTCCCCATGGCATTTAAATTAAATGCCTGGGGAGGCGTAAGGCCTCTATAACTTGCTTACCTGCTGCAAGCCGGATCTTCTGTCGCCATGGCAAACGCGGGGTCATTGCGTGACATCACATTACCCCCTCACGCTGGAAAGGAAGGTGGGGGGGGAGCTGGCACCAGGGGGAGTAGGCGGGGGGGCGCAGCACGAATAGTTTGCGCACCCCTGAACTACACCACGTTGGAGACTAAATAGTACATGCCCTAACTATCTGTAACTGTCTTGATAGGCCAGTCCCCAGTCCAAAAACATATCACAAATGATCAGGGAACAATATATATATGATAGTCCTATCTGACTGTGCTGGTCCGGCATCTCCGATTTCTCCAGGCAAATCTCAGAAGCAGGCGTTGTAATCCTGCTGCTCCCTGGAAGTCTGTCAGTACACAGCCCTGGTGTGTGCTTCAAGAGTCTCTTCTCTGTCTTTGTCTCCTTTGACAGAACAATTGTGTGCTAAGGCATGGGTGTGCAAACTGGGGAGCGGGAGATTTTTCTGAGGGGGCGCGGCGGTTGCAGAGGCCCCGTGTTCTTCCCGAAGGCATTTAAATTAAATGCCGGGGGATCGCGTGAGGCCTCTGCAACTCTCAGTTTACCACGATTCAGATGGCTGTGTGACGCATCGCCACGGCAACACGGCGTCATGCGACATGTGACACGGGTCAAATGACGCCGCGGGTCACGTGACCCTGCAGCATCATTTGACGCAGCTCCAAGGTAGGGGGGCGCGAGCACTGGGGCAGGCAAGACAGGAGGGCACAGCTGCAAAGGTTTGCGCTCTCTGTGCTAAGGAGTCTTTGTGCAGGCTTCTCTGCACTTCTGTGTCAGAATACTTATGTACTAAGGACTGTCTCTAAGCAGTTTCCAACAGGAGGCTTTTCTACATCTCTGATTAGCCAGGTGGAGACTGGCTTAATTGACTGGCTGCAATTAACCAGCTCCCTGCTGGATTCCTAAAACCATTTAGAGGCAGCTTTATTTAAACAGGAATAAGTCCCTATTACAGGGTGTCTAGAGATGCTGTAAGTTGACTATAATTGGTCTCCTGGTGGGGGGGGGGTCCTAAGCTGTTTCTCATTCCAGTTATCTAGTACAATTATATAGCTGCTTGGCATATTTGTGGCCTCTGGGACTTTGCAATACCTTGAAGGCCTTTCCGAGGGATTTACGGATAGGTAGAGTGGAAACCATATTGCAAAATAGATGTTGAATTAGATCTTAGTCCATTATTGTGTTTACACTCCACTAGTAGTGGGTCTGGGTTGCATCCAACAGAGGCTGTCACTTTTTTTTGTAGCTAGCCCAACATTATAATAATGTGGTCTGGGCAACTGGCATTAGATCTTAGATAGCCCACCAAGTTACCACAAAACGAACGTGTTCTGCGTTTGATATATAATGATAAAGATATTCTTAAAGACTAACTATTGTATTTTCTTCTGTGTGTGACATTGTGGCATAACAAACTGAAATCAGTGGGGCTGCAAGTGACTAGGTAAAGTGACACAAAAGATGTTGCATGAATACAGCTTCTTAGCCTATCAGTGTTTTGCTATTATGTTCTGTAACAAATGCCCATATTCACTAAGGAGTGCTAGACTTTAGCCCGTCTAAACGAATATTAATTTGAGTGGGATTTCGGTCGTGCTAACGCTTAGCACCCTTTAGTGAATATGGGCCAAAGTGTAAAAAAAAAAAAGTAATTCACAATCTAAAAATTGAAAACAAAGCATACATAAAGTATAATTGTTGTCCTTCGTAGCCAGAAACTCTTGCCCCAGCAGCATTGGAGAAATGGTCATAATAAAATAGCACAGTGTCAAAAAACCTTCAAAACATTATTAGATGAGATGCTGTGCTTTTGAAATGTCTCTTTGGCACATAGAAGTAGGGAGTAGTATGTCATTGCTGTATTTGCAAGGTTTCCAATGAATGATTATATGCAGGAGTTACTGTAGTTATATTGCTACATTGGTATAGAAAATCTGCGTGGGCTACAAATTAAATTGTGCTGTGTGTCCTATGTTCCTGAAAAAAAATATGTTTATCTTTAACAAAGCAACACGGTTTTCACCTCAGTGTAGATTAAAACAGTTTTGCCTTGTCGCCTTGACATTGAATGGATTTAAGTATTTCTTAACTTCTTTTCGTCCAAGAGATATAAGCATTTGAATTGTTAAGTGTCTGGCGGTTAAAACGAAGCTCTCCACAGAGCCCAGTGCAGTCTAAAAGGCTTCCATGGTAACCTCAGAAGTTTAAGATGAAGAAAATCATGTTTTACATGTTTTTTATAGTGTAGGACGGGAGTACTCCACTTCAGTCTTCAAACCCCCCAACAGCTCAGGTTTTCAGGATATCCCAGCTTCAGTACAGGGGGCTCAATGAGTCCCTGCTTCAGCACAGGTGGCTCAATCAGAGGCTCAGTCTTCAACTGAGCTTCTGATTGAACCACCTGTGCTGAAGTTGCGATATCCTGAAAAGCTGACCTGTTGCGGGTGGGGTGTAGGAGGACTGGAGTTAAGCACCCCTGGTGTAGGACATGCTCAGAGGGTAGGATACTCCCCTGGTGTAGGACATGCTCAGAGGGTAAGATACTCCCCTGGTGTAGGACATGCTCAGAGGGTAAGATACTCCCCTGGTGTAGGACATGCTCAGAGGGTAAGATACTCACCTGGTGTAGGACATGCTCAGAGGGTAAGATACTCCCCTGGTGTAGGACATGCTCAGAGGGTAGGATACTCTCCTGGTGTAGGACATGCTCAGAGGGTAAGATACTCTCCTGGTGTAGGACATGCTCAGAGGGTAAAATACTCCCCTGGTGTAGGAAATGCTCAGAGTAACATACTCCCCTGGTATAGGACACGCTCAGAGGGTAAGATACTCCCCTGGTGTAGGACATGCTCAGAGGGTAAGATACTCCCCTGGTGTAGGACATGCTCAGAGGGTAAGATACTCACCTGGTGTAGGACATGCTCAGAGGGTAAGATACTCCCCTGGTGTAGGACATGCTCAGAGGGTAGGATACTCTCCTGGTGTAGGACATGCTAAGAGGGTAAGATACTCTCCTGGTGTAGGACATGCTCAGAGGGTAAAATACTCCCCTGGTGTAGGAAATGCTCAGAGTAACATACTCCCCTGGTATAGGACACGCTCAGAGGGTAAGATACTCCCCTGGTGTAGGACATGCTCAGAAGGTAACATACTCCCCTGGTGTAGGACATGCTCAGAGGGTAGGATACTCTCCTGGTGTAGGACATGCTCAGAGGGTAGGATACTCTCCTGGTGTAGGACATGCTCAGAGGGTAAGATACTCCCCTGGTGTAGGACATGCTCAGAGGGTAAGATACTCCCCTGGTGTAGGACAAGTCAGAGGGTAAGATACTCCCCAGGTGTAGGACATGCTCAGATGGTTAGATACTCTCCTGGTGTAGGACATGCTCAGATGGTTAGATACTCCCCTGGTGTAGGACATGCTCAGAGGGTAAGATACTAACATTATATGCGCTAAACTTACATAGGCTTCTGGAAGGGGTTGCTGCTTTAAAACAATAGTGCTGTCTACTTTTACAAAGCAGCCCGGTGCTCAACTCTATTTGCACGAAGGTGCCTAAAGTGGCAGTACCATTTATTTCACACACAAAGTAACAACTTTACAATGTTTTTGACTTCCTTGTATAGCCATGCATAATAATGGTATATTACTTTCCTCTCTGTTGGCAGTAAGTCCTGGTAAGTACAGGTATGCCAGCAGTAGTTATGGAGGTTTTCCCTCACACCAGGGTGAGGTGCCCTATGTATGGAGGGGAGTGGCTGTATGCTTTGAGTCCCTGGATAGTGACATCAGGGATGCGCCTGCCTCCTGAAGTATATAAGGCACAACACAGTTAGTTAGAGTGTGGTTCCAGCAGCTGTGGGAAGTTGTTGGGAAGTTGTATTTTCCTGCATAAGGGATTGTAGGAACACTTTGTGACCCTAGTGCAGTAACTAGCGGTCCAGGTTGACCAATCAGCCTGTCTAAGCCACTCTGTGTCCAGGGACCTGGCACAGAGAGGATCTCTCTAGGAGACGTGGGAATCCCACTTCAATACGGGAGGGCGTACCTGGCAAAGGGACAGCACCAAGAGATGTGCGGCTAGAGCCGGCAGCTGCACGGGGCATTTTGCTACATCAAAGATGACCTTGTTAACGAAACCCCCACTGTGTGAGTGTGAAATTACTCAACAGTGGCAATCACCACCAAGAAGGAGTTCATCACCAGGACCATCTCCCTGCGGAAGCACAGATCCTGATGAGGTGGAGGCGCTGCACATGATGTAAGTTGAACTCGCAACCACTACCTCAGATGCCTGTATGGATGACATCCCCTAATACCATCAAGCGGGAGACTCAGGAGCCCTGTTGCCTGCAGGTGCACCACCAGACACGAACACGTAATGGGGGTTGGTTGCTAGAGTACCCGGGCCAATGTGAGATTGGGGGGGGGGGGGGAAACCCGTTACACTTGTAAATGGCTTTTTTTTTTACAGTGTAATAGACACTGATTCTTTTACCATTAGCTGTGCGATAAACCGCATGTCGCTTGTGTTTCCACCATCCTTATCCCATTTCCTCTCTGTCAGAGGACCAGCCAGGACAAGCACTTTGCCAGTGGAGGATAGGGCTGGTCCTTCTCCACACAGTTACAGCAAATTTAAATAAAATCTGTTCTCAAAAGAAATAAATTTTCTTAAGAATTATGAAAAGATCTGTTTTAATAAATATTTAACATTTTATAAGTGAAATGTGTTTTTAAATCGAGGGTGTATCTAAGGGTGAGAGCGACGGGATGGGGGAGATGTTAGGGTGATGGAAGCAGTGTAGCTGAGAAAGGTTGATGTGCAGACATGGAAGGGGGGGTTGAGTCCCATACGAAGGGTGGGGATGGAGGGGTTAAGGGTCCAGGGGGATAAGGGTGGGGATGGAGGGTTTACGGGTCCCAGGGGGTGTGGTAGGGGCTAAGAGTCCCAGGGTGTGTGTGGAAGGGGTTAAAGGTCTTTGGGGGGAAGGTGGAAGCGAAGGGCCTTTAAGGGGTTATGAATCACAGAGGAGAATGGAAAAGGTTAGGAAGGCCTCAGGAGGAGTGGAAAGGGTAAAGAAAGGCCCCAGGGGGGATGGTGGAGGGGGTCAGGAAGTGACTTGGGGGGAGGGGGAGTTGCAGGGGTTAAGAAGTGCCCTAGGGGGGAGGGTGACAGGGGCTTAAGAAGTGACTTGTTGGGTGTGGGGGAGGGTGGAAGGGAATACCAGAAGAAGGAAACAAGTGAGGAGAGGAATTCCTAACTTACAGTGCTTAATGCTGCCGCCAACAGTATCACTCTCTCTGTGCTGCCCGAAGCTCCTCCCTCTAAGTCTGCATTCATAAGCAGGAAGTGAGAGACTTTACAGCGCGGCAGCTTCAATGCTGCACATCTGACCACCGGATACAAGTGGATAATAGGTAATCTCCCATATCGTCACACTGTGAGATTATATTATCGCGGTATAATGAACTTCCGGTATATTGCCCAACCCTAGTTAGGCCCGCTGGCTGCCGTTGGCGGCTGGAGCCTGTTCGGGATATGAGGGCCAGGAGCCCGATGGAGGGAAGGGCCCGGTCGGCCAACTCTGGAAGTCGGGGTCTGACTTCCAGATCGGCCGGCTAGGCCCTCTTTCTCCATGTGGCCTGAGACAACACCTGTTGTTGACCCTGTCATTCTATTTCTGCCAGGGGCACTGATCCCACCAGGGATTTTCCCAGTTCCCCAACGGACCACACCGACCTTGTACTTGATTAAGTGACATTTCTGCTTTCACTTTTTAAAACACCGACAAACCTCTAAAATGTGACTGAAGACTGATTGCTGCCTAATTCCTGCCATATGTGGCAGCTTTGGGCTGTTTTGTGCTGCGGCTACATATAGTTTTTACTATTCTCTTTCCATGACTATCTAATGTTTCTCATGTACTGTATGTCAGCAGGATTCAAGAGACTACATGTAAATGAAAAAAAACTAAAACCTAAGTAAATTGTTCCAATTCTTGACATTTTTAATCTGTAACATAGTGTTCGCATGCTCAAAGGAGCAATCCAAGCAATATCCTACATGTGTGTTTTTTTAAAATAAATCAGTTCTGTGGTATTAGATAACACGTACTATCTTTATTTTAATTTTTAAAATTCATCTCTTTATGCCATGTGTAATGAGTTAATATTATACTGAGCATGTTTTGATCTCTATAGCAGGCTTTAGCACAGGGCTGTCAAACTCGCAGCCCCACGGGCCCGCATGTGTCCCACAAGGTGTTGGGTTGCAGCCCGCGAGCCACAGGGGGGGGAGCTGGTACAGGAGTTCCGCTGGAAGTTGTTGCCGGGCCGTCTCCTCCCCCGCTGGTGTCGCGCACGTCTGCTCCTCCGCATGCTCCTCCGGTGAAGGCCTCAATTATACCAGAAACTGCAGAGCGATCCGGTGACATCACGGTAGCGACGTAACGGTGGTACATGTGCACATCCAGAAGCGATTTGTAGCACTACTGCAGGGAGACATGGCCAGATCATTTCTAAGTTGTAAGTTATAAATTATTTTGAACGAAACCATCCCAGCCCGGCTCCCTAGGGAGGTTACATCGGTGTAGTTATGTATTGAACATTAGTGATGGGTATTGTATTATATAGAGCAAAACAAAAATGATAGACAGCACTCAATAAGTTAGTACAATGACTATGTGCAGGGTGCCCCCCTGATTACCCTCCCCCACTCCCTTCCCGTGTTTTTCCCCTTACCACCTTTATTTAGGGTCCATCACTATTTACCCGCTTGTGCGACATCGCTCCACGTTTATTTGTATTATCTTGTGCTTGCATTAAATAATTTTCATTTTGGCACATACCTTGTTTTGATCCTTTCTCCTTAGTCAGTGAGTGCTGGAACTATAGTTGTTGTTTGTGTTATATGTTGTGTCACTTTGTATGTTGCGCTGGGCCTTTCTGTTTTTATTAGTGATGGGTGAATCTGCCAAAATCCGGTTTCCTGGATTGTCTCGCATTTTCCCCCCCAGAATCCGTTTCGCGTTTTTAATCCGCGCGGGTTTATAAAAAAAATCCACCATTGGATACAATCTGTTGACGAATTTCTTAAGAATCGGCCAATGGAATGCTGAATCCGCGAAGTGTATTGGCAATAACCATTTTTAAAAATCCGCAAAGCGCGACTCGCTTTTTCTGAGATTGATCCGCTGAAATCCACGGACCAAAGGAACCGAGCGCAAATCTGCCCCCAAAATTGGGCCACCTCTATTGAATATTCACATATATTTACCTTGTCTCAGGGTGCTGGCTGGGGTCGGCTGAGTGATGGAAAAGATGGGCGACAGGAGTTTTTATAGTAAATCGTCAATCTTTATTCATGTTCCCAGGCTTGGGAACACTACATTCACATTTACAAGAAAATTGACATGGTTGTACGTTGTTTCATCCATACTGTTATCACTCTCTACATAGTTCTTCCCTGGGTGCCTTCTATTAACACTCCTGGGAGGAGCATACACTTGTTACTGATACGAATACATGTATTTGGACTCCCCCTTGGCTCGTTGGCTTAGCATTATCCATGGGATCCTGCTATTTCTGGCCCCTTCTCAGAGATCCTGTTATGTAGATGTTACATGAATAATTACTGTGCTGCATATTTATTCCAAATGTAACTATCATGCTGATATAAAAACAGCATTGTTCAGCTGTTTCTGCTTCTCATTTCACTCGGCTCTGTTTTTTAAAATCAATATTGCAAATTTCGGTTATGAAGTAATATTTTGTTTGAGGTGTGTTTACCATCTGTTCAGCATTTGTCTGTGGTTGTTATGGAAATGAAATATTAATGAGCATTGTGGGAGGAGGGAATTCTATGTACACTGAAGTGGCCCTCAGGCTTCAGCTGGGATTTTCAGCCGAAAACGGCTTGAAGGGCTACTTCAGAGCATATTGAATTTAGCCCATATGGGGCATATCCTGTATCTGCTGAAATGGCCGGTCGGCCAATAAATGACCCGATCGGCCACTTCGGCTGAGCTAGAACAAGCCCCTTCGTGTAAATACTTAAAAAATTTAACTACCCTCCACCAGTCCACCAAGAATGTTACTCATCCAGGTCACAGTGCTGGAACGACCACAGGTACAGAGGCGTGACTAACCTGTCAATTTCCGCTCGCAAGGCATTGTAGGTGCGAAAGCAGTGTGATGATTGACCGCTATACCACCAATGTTATCTTTCTACATGCTTCCTAAGTACGCGGTTCTTTCATGCATGGGTGGCAAGAATGTAGCAAGAAACTTTTCTCCACTCGCCAACTTGTCACACCTCATTTTTTTTACTTATGCCAGACAAGTGGATTTTTTGAGCACTCTCTGCAAGGGAGCGCAAACCTTTTTCTCTGCGACCCCCTGCCGGCAGTTCCCCTCTCTCCGCGCCACCCCCCCCCCTCTCTTACCTCGGCTCCGGCGTCTGTGTCATGATGTGATGTCATTTGATGCCGCGTTGCCATGGCGACGCATCTAAGAAGCCGCCGGAGTCAAGGTAAGTGAGTTTTACAGAGGCCTTCGTCGCTTCCCCGGCACTTAATTTAAGTGCCTTCAGGAAGCGCGCGGGGCCTCTGTAAACCCCGCGCCCCCGTAGCAGGGGGCGCCCCCCAGTGTGCGCACCGCTGCTCTACTGCCATGTAGTAGCACTTTGTGTCAAGTGTTGTATATAGTGTTTTATTTGCATGCTAACCAATGTGACTATTCATTAAAAGGAGGGTCCCACTATAGTTGTATTCACTAACTGTAAGAAAAAACTTGTTTTGTCTACCTTCATTTACATTATTGAAGTTAATAGCTTTATAAAAAGTCAATTGGCCACAATTACAAATGCGGCAACATATCCTATGACATTACCTAACCTCTGTTCAGTATAATGTTCTGGAAAATCATTGTAAAATTACAAGCTGGTCTTTTATTAAATGACTGATTCACTTTTTCCATGCACTTACATACACACTGTCCTGGATTAGCAGTGTAAACAACATTGATATAATTAATATACCGTGCATTGCTCTGTGTATATATATACCGTGCATTGCTCTGTGTATATGATGGAAATCAGGAGATTTGTTAAAGGAGCCTTGTGGTTAAAGTGTGGTTCTTCCCTCCTATCCATTCCGTGGTTCTAATGCCTTCAAATACACTGTGATTTATACAACTGCTAACTCTTCAGTACACAGAAATGCCGACTGGATGAAAGTTTTATCACATTCCATAAACAGTCTACTGTATTTTTCTCATATATAGGCATACCCCGCATTAACATACGCAATGGGACCGGAGCATATATGTAAAGCGAAAATGTACCTAAAGTGAAGCACTACCTTCCCACTTATCGATGCATGCACTGTACTGCAATCGTCATATGCGTGCATAACTGATGTAAATAACGCATTTGTAACAGGCTCTATAGTCTCCCCTCTTGCGCACAGCTTCGGTACAGGTAGGGAGCTGGTATTGCTGTTCAGGATGGGCTGACAGGCGCATGCGTGAGCTGCCGTTTGCCTATTGGGCGAAATGTCCTTACTTGTGAGTGTACTTAAAGTGAGTGTCCTTAAACTGGGGTATGTCTGTAACAAGTTAAATGGACATGTTAGAGATGTGTTTTAAATGATAAATTAAAGAATGTAAAGCGGTATTGGTCATTAGTTTTCTGCAATCGCCAGCTGCAAATTGTTGTCAAGGAAAGATTTTCATATTTTTTTTTTAATGCCACTTTGGGACTTGGCAGGACATTCAGATGCATTTCAGATGATTCTGACCTCTTTTATTAGAGTGGGACTTTTCAGCACAGTTCTAAATGTCACCGTTCAGCTTTTCTTGAAGCAAGTCTTTGTTTTGTGCAGATTGACAGATTGGCGGAGGAACTTCAGGACCAATTTCAACCACTACTGGCTTGGTTTGAGGATGACTGTGTGGACCGCCCACATCGACAAGGAAATGGAAAGACTGGTGGCTATGCTTGCACATGAAATGTGGTCACTATACAGGGTCCTCAACAGAGATGACCGGACCAACAACCACACAGAGGCTGCTTATCGAACAATCCAAGATGAATCAGGAATACTCATCCAACAATATGGAAAGTCATAGATGGCCTCAGAAAAGTACAAGTCACCATCCACCGCTAAAGATGAAAAATGTTGTGATTCAGATGAACTAATTTTCACGATTGTTAGTAACTAATAATATGGATATTATCACACACCTTCTCAGTCTAGCACACATTGACATTATGGCGTAATAATATGTGTTATTACAATGTATTGTGCTTGTGTTATCCTGTACTTAATTGTGTTTTAATGTATTGTACTTGTGTGTTATGTATTAACTTCAATTTGTTAGCAACATGTATGAATTTATAGGTATAGTTTATTAATAAAATGACAAATGTTTAAAATGTCTTAAGTCAAATATATTCCCTCTCTCGTCCCCCTCCTTGTCTCTCCTGCCCCCCCTTGTCTCCTGCCCCCCCCCCCCCCCCGGTCTCTCGTTCTTCCCCCCCTTGTCTCTCCTGTCCTTCCCCCTGCTCCCCGGTGTCTCTCCAACCCACTCCCAAACCCCATATGATTAATTATTAATTCACATTTTGGTTTGAAATGGTGGCGGTGGTGGGATTCTGAAGTGAGTAAGTGAGGGAAATATGAACATGGTGACGTGGCGCGCAAGAAATTATGACGCCGCACAGGAAATGTGAAAATGGTGTCGGTGATGCGGCCACACAGCGGGTGGGAAATTTGAAAATGTTGTCGGCGAGGTGGACAAGCGCGTTGGTGCATGTAAAAATGCCGATGGCAAAGTGTTGCACAGCAGAACAACTACAATCATATACCGCCACTCTGTGCCGACCTTCAGCACTGGCTCCACCCCCTCCCTGGATTGGTTATTTCCTGACGCCCTCCTTGTTCTGGATTGACTCATCAGAGCAATGGTCTCTGTTGATTTGGTCAGTACCCAGTTTTCCATGTTTCCAAATGGCATCCGGGAACGTATACAAGCCGACACTGATCAGTGCTCCACAGTTGTTTATGGTTGGTTTCGGTGTCTGCAGACCAACTGTATCGAGTACTGTGTAGACCTGCGTTGGTCTTCCCTCGTAAATGGGAACTGGAATGGACTATCTAGGCAGCATTCAGGGTAAGCTAGCTTCGGCAGCGCCCTACACCTACCGAGCTAGGAGTCCCCGGGTTCCCCATTTTGGTAAGGTATTTTGCAGAGTTTTTTACATGTGGTTCACTGTTGGCTCCAGCCTAATAAACTTATTTTGATTTAGCCTCTGATCTGTCTTGTGTTTGCGATCCCAAGTAGTCTGGTCAACCCCAATCGTGACATGAATGCATTTGCGAACATGAATGCAATACATTTTCAAATGAATTTGTGATTTATTGGCCATACAGGAAACCTGGTCTAGATCAGGGCCCAAGCAATAGTCTGAGAACACACACACACACACAGTCCCCCTCTCACTTGCACACACACACACCCTCTCTCTCACTTACACACACACACACACACTCTCTCTCTCACACACACACACACACACACACACACACACACACACACACACACACACATACCCATACCCACACCCTATCTCCCCCTCCCCCATACAGGCACACACACACTCTTTCCCACAGACACACACTCTCTCTCTCTATTTCTCTCTCTGAGGGTTATCAGAGCTCTCCCCCTCTTGCGGCCGCGGAACCCCTAAGGGGTGCTCGCGGAGCCCCGGTTGAAAATCACTGGTTTAAGGAGTCAGAATGGCTGCCAATGCGTGACAGGAAACCGCTACAATGTGTGACATTCCTGTCATCTATTAGTTAATCGGTAACTATCTCCCAGGGACAGCAGCAATTCTCTGGTTCACATTTACGAAAGCCGATTTCTGTTTTAACAACGCTTTTGAATAACCTTTGCGTACACATATTGTTCTTTACCTCTCAGGCCGGCTTTAGGAAAATGTCACCATAAAACAGTTTGCAAATCAATGTTGTAGATGCTTCTTTCTCATGGATTTGTTCGGTCACTAAAACAAACACTGTTTGGCTATGGTAGGGGAAGGTGAGAGTGAAGGCATTATTTAGTAGTGTATTCCTGTTACAAAACTGGTTCACTAATCAGCACTAGATTTTCTAAAGAATCCTATCTGATTACTGTGGTATTTTGCTATTGATTTCTAGCCCCCCCACCCCCACCCCCCAGGCATTACAGGCAGTGTTGTGAAAGGTTTCCTAGTGTTGTCCATTGCTGTTTTTTTCAGGTTTGTATTACATGTAAACACATGTAACCCTTCCAATGTCTCCAATTACCCAAATTGTAATGCAGATTAAAGACAGAACCTTTTTTTGTTTTTTTTAAAACATCTAAACCAGAGGCGCCAGTGGAGCCAATCTGTGGTAGCCCAGGCTATCAAAATGTATGCTGGGGTCACCAAAAGAAAGCAGCAATGTCATGGCTTCCTATTGGCCAAGGCAGCAAGGTTGACCCCAACAGCCATCTTGTGGTCACCAGACTAACGTGGATATCTTGGAAACCAGTTCAGGCAATTAATAAAATACCACACAGATTGCTGCTTTAAACAACAACTTTCTTGCCATAGCAATATTTTGTTTATCTGTGGATGTCATAAAAAGAGCTTATTGGTTTGTTGCACTTTGAATCTGGTTCACGTCTCGGTACAAAGGACATGATTTTGAGTACAGCGATAGTGTAGATACAGAAATGTCTCATGGGGGGTATTTATGAAGCTCTGATTCTGGGTATCGGTGCTCTATCTGCCTTAAAGCTGCAATCCCCTCCAAATATGCTTTTTTAGCTGACCTGAATCCAGGTAGTCCCCCGGAGCTGATCCATGGTCACCCGATGTCCGTTGACCTCTCTGTTCCCAAAATCTTTGTAGTTTTTTGTCTTTTGTTTCACATACAAAACTACAAATATGGCTGCCGGGACATCAGTAAGCGCTGCTATGTCAGTGATGCCGTTTCCTATTGGTTTAGCAATTAGCATCAAACATGACAAAGATGATATTTTCTGTCCAGGGAGGAAATATTCCTTTTTGTCCAGGAAGAAAGAATAATCTCTCTGGCACTGGGGGATCCCAGGACTTACGATCAGCTCCGGGGAACACACCGGCTTTGTGGTTAACTCCCGATCCCTATAAAAGAAATAACAAACAGCCAATGTAGAATGCTGCATTAACTGCCATTGACTTAAATAGTAGTTAATAACGCACGAGGCAGATACCCTGTTATCAGAGCTTTGTGATCACCTCAAATAGTAGACAAACTTAACCTGAGATTTTAATTCTAATGAAATGTGAAAGCAGCACATCGTTTGCAATTTATAGTCTCAGAGGACGACTTAAAAGTGCCTTAAGGAATATCTAACAATACTAAGGCTAACCAGCCTCTCAAATTAAGATACATTCTTGGTTATAGCACGTGATATCTTTACTACTTTAAACAACTCGATCATTAGTAGAAGATTTTGGGGGTTATTCCTTAAACTGTGATTAATTTACCCTTATTCCGCCCCATTGACTTCAATGGGGACTCTACCTTGCAAGATCGATGCGATCTCCGTTTATACAATAAGGGTCATTCACTGTTAACAATAACAACAAAAACACAGAGCTCCCACATTTTCAGTGAATGACCCCCTTCGTGAACACTACTTACAGGATTAGTGTAATTGTTTGAATTTGACTGAGTTTAATCTTTGCATTGTCGGCTATGGTTTGCACAGCGCATAGTGGTATGTATATATATAATTGCAGATTACTTCAAAGACTGCTAATCGTTTTTCTTTGACTTGGATTTAGCTACAGCTCTTGAAATTGAGGGACTACACAGATTATCATGTATTACATATGCACTTGCAGTATTTGCTACATTTTATGTTATCCTTGTTTTGCAATTTAATTCTAAGGTTTTATTTTACCTGGGGGGGGGGGGACACATTTCTGCTTTGAATAAGGTGGACCAGGTAGCATTTGAGGTTCTTGTGTATTTAATCACCACACTATTCTGCATTATAAATGCTCCAAAGCGCTGAAGTTTTTTGTGTTTTAAAAAAAGAAAAAAAAGAACATTTTCTGCACAGAGAAACCACTTCCAGTTGAACATAAGATGTGAGATATAGGAAGGGGAAACCCCTCTGTTTTTGCACACATGTTGTTTTATGACAAATATATATATATATTTATATTTTAGTTTGTGAAATGCTTACTTTGCTTTTCCTGTCTGCTGCAGACATTGCGGTGGTGGAGATGAGCGATGCTTTTCGGCAGCCTTCCCTGTTCTACCATCTGGGTGTGAGAGAAAGCTTTAGCATGGCCAACAACATAATCCTGTACTGTGATACAAACTCCGAATCCCTGCAGTCACTCAAGGTAGGTCACTAGGGTTGGGGGTTGAAATATATTGACTCAAAGGTAGTTGATGCATGCTTAATACATACTGTGTTTCACCCACCTACCCAAAACAAACAAACAAACCCATTGCCCACTCCAATCTCCAAAAGCTTTTTTTCTCCCTTATCATAGAGACCAGATTAAACACACTTTGGGAAGCGCCACCTAAATGTTCGCCACGTCCCTTTAAATTTCCCGCACAAGTTCAACTGAGTGCTTATAGCCCCCCCCCAAGTCGCTGCCCCCCGCATGTATTACCAGGCAACGTAACCATTGCTGTCTTAACAAATCAGGCAAAATCTGCACCCAGCACAAACCTTTCCTGGCCATCTACGTGTAACAGGCCTTGTCCGGGTGCAATCCAAGCTGACAGCCATATAGCCGATCTTGCGCCCCGGCAACCAGCCCAGAAGACGAGTGAATCCTGCTGATCCAGATCTGCCTACACCTAGGGACTAAAGGAGACAGCAATTCAACATAACGCCGCACCCAATGCCCCCTTTACATAGGGCAAACGTATAACTTATACCTATCCGAATGCCAGCAACTATATGTTTCACTACGTCGCTTATCAACTCCATCTTTACTGCCTCCATGCGGCACCGATGCGACATGTGAAATCATTAGATACTGCTTTTTGCACTGACTGTTTTGTCCCTAAATTTGCTATCAAACATTATACAACAACCATTAAAAATGATGGGGGAGTTCTTGCAATAAAGTGAAAGTCCAATATATGTAGGATTGTAACTTTAAATGCCTTTTGTCCTTACCTATCATTTGCCTGAAGTGGAACATGGCTTGTCAGTAACAAGCTGCTCTCTTGACATCAGGAGGTAATATTGATTTCTTATGAACGTTGGGCCTTTTCTCTTATCAGTTGACCATTTTGCTGCCTGCGCTGCACATGGAAATCACTATGGCTCATTTACTGCCATCAGTTTCGCTGACACCTTCTTAATAACCAGTTGATAGATTCAAGACTGTTCATCAAACCTTTTTCCAGGCTGTTGAACAAGTGTAATTGAATAGCTCAATGACTTTGCCAACTTCAAAGATGTCAATAGATCTCAGGACATTGTAGAGTGTTTGCCTGTAAATTCGGTATTTATTCAATAGTAATGTACTTATTACTAAATGAAAAGTAAAACATAATATGTTGTGAGTAGGCAATTATTTTTCTTTTTTTTTTTAAATTCAAAGACCGCTGTAATTTGTAGCAATGAAAAGTCTGACCCCTATCAACTATTGTGAGAAAGTGTCCAGACCTCCGCTGATTTTGTTGTTTGTTATATGATATCCTTTCTGCCTTCTTACTTTGCAAATCCATTAATAGATGTAGCCATGTATAAAAATGGTATACAGTTCTTTCTCATGCTGGCAGTAAACCTGGTAAGTATGCAGGATTGCCAGCATCAATCATGGAGGTTTGCCCTCACACCCTGGTGAGGTGACTTATGTATGCAAGGGGAGTGGTAACATACTCTGTGTCCACTATAAGTGACATAAGAGGTGTGGCTATTTCCTAAGTCTTTATAAGACACAGCACTGTCTAAAGTTAGAAGTACAAGAGTGGTTCAGTGTTAATCAGTATGGTTCAAGAGTTCTACAGAGTTCTGGAGGTCTGCAGCAGTTAAGGCTGTCAGATATAATTGAGACTGTTCAGGGACCTGACACAGATGGTGATCTCCCTGAGGGGAGAGGTGACCCAACTCCATTAGGAGGGAAGAACCTTCTGAGAGGACAGAGTGCAGTAAAGAATGAGCGGCTAGGACGACCGCTGTGAGGGGCAGTCTGCCTATGATGACAATAAAGATGCCCGAGTTCACCAAACCCTTGCTGTGTGTGAGTGAAGTTCTTGCACAGAAGGAGGCACCACAGAGGAGGTCCTCATTAGATCCATCTCCCTGCGGACGCAGAGATCCTGATAAGGTGGAGGCGCTGCATCGGATGTAGGTAGGACTCTAAGCACACTACCTCAGCGCCTGTCATGCTGATATCCCCACTACCATCATGCAGGAGACTCAGGAGTCCTGTAAGCCAGCAGGTGTACCACAACATACAGACATGTAATGGGGACCGGTTAGACCACAGGGGCCAATGTGAGATTGGGTGGGGCCGGAAACACCGTTACATAGATATGGCCTGTAACATGTATTTATAAATATTTATTTGATGATATCTTTGTTTTGTTTTTTTCCTTAGGAAATAATTTGCCAAAAGAATAATGTAAGTATTCCATAGATTCCGTTCTGTCCGTTCTGTATCCGTGACTGTTACTGTGTGTGTACCTTCCTTCTGACCTTTCCTCGGAAAATAATTTCTGATGTTCACTTTTGTGCGGCAATTATATAATTTCACTGGAAGTTTTGCAGTCATTCCCTTTCATGTGTCCAGTCCTATTAGCACATTCCATAAAGTGTTTTTAGTTGCTCATAATTTTGGGTGCTCAAAGATCCAATTTAAAGTGCACATACTGTAGATGCCTTGTAGAAAAGCAGGTCTCAACTTTACCCAACACTTTCAATTTGGATAAATAGGTTATAAACCAGACAGTGTAAAAACTTCTATTCGCCTAAAAGCAGAGTTTTGTCAAACATTTACAATTATTATACAGGCATACCCCACATTAACGTACGCAATGGGACTGGAGCATGTATGTAAAGTGAAAATGTAATTAAAGTGAAGCACGACCTTTTCCCCACTTATCGATGCATGTACTGCACTGCAATCGTCATATACGTGCATAACTGATGTAAATAACACGTGTGTAACAGGCTCTATAGTCTCCCCGCTTGCGCACAGCTTCGGTACAAGTAGGGAGCAGGTATTGCTGTTCAGGACGTGCTGACAGGCGCATGCGTGAGCTGCCGTTTGCCTATTGGGCGATATGTACTTACTCGCGAGTGTACTTAAAGTGAGTGTACTTAAAGCGGGGTATGCCTGTATACAGTATGTATGTTTTATTGTTGTTTTTTTTATGGTCGGTTTATTTTTAGTTTTATTAGTTACCATTCTGTGTTAGAATCTATGTAAAAGTTAATAAACGGTGTCATCAGGGTTGTTGAATTTGATCCAGTCTGGTACACACTAGACTAGCTCCATTAAAAATTTGAATTAAAATAGTGCTAACAAAGTGATCTTAAATGTCAGTTAAAATACTTTTCTGAGCGATTTGGGATCTGATTAGATTATATTTCCTAATATGAGGAGTTAAATAGGAGTTATATGACGTGCATGCATTAATGGCAGTATTCAAAGGTCGCGTCTCTTGCTGATATTGGACATTTATGAGACGATATCAAGCATGTACTGAAAATGTTAACGCAGATAATAGTTGAGGAATTAAACATCTTTGTTGGGCTGCAAGGCAAACATGTCCGAGTTTAATAAACCGACCCCAAAGAGAAAAATAATGTCAAGAGACACTGAAAGTCATTCCATTAGCACTTGTGTGAGGCTTCTTCTGCATAACTCCTATTTGTACAGGGAACCCAGCAAACAGTTCACCGACACAAGTTGGGCAAACATGGGTCAACGTGCCCTGATACACAGAAGGATAAATGTTCCCAATTACACCTTCAATATTCGGTGAAGGTTTTAGTCCCATTCATTTGAACAAAATGCTGCACAGAATAATAAATAAGTATAAGCAGTATATTAAATATATAGAATATATTCCATATATAGGATCTCTGGTGTCATTTTTGTTTCCGAAAAAAACATTTCCTAAGCTTAATACTTAGCCCTTACGTATCTCTTAATTCATCCTGCAAACTAACCTCGTTGACTGTATTGAATGCCTTTATATTTTTATATATACATGTTTTCTCTTCCTGTAGTTATGCATGTGTTATTGTTTAATGTTTTGCCCTTCCATCTCAAAAACATCTTGTAGGTAGCGTGCAGCAACTTCACATTTTAAATGGATTACAACCACATTGCATTGTAATCACATGTTCTCCCTTTTTTTTCCCAAGGAGTATATTTGGATATCTCGTGCTGAGCTTTCCACGCAACTAGTTTATGAACACTGTTGGATATCTTTGATCACTTGTAATTATTGTTGTTGGCATTGCCAACCTGAGTGTATGTCATCAGATTGTGATCCAGTCCTGGTTCTCCAAGAACCAGAATGCACTGGTGAAGAAAACATGGACTGGATCAAGATCTCATGATGACATGGAATCAGGATGGCATTAAGATTATTAGGACGTCAAGTCGCAACTTGCTATTTACCAATGGCTAGGTTAATTACTGTCACTTGCAGGCTAAGAGGACGACTTGCCATCTCCCCATAAGGCTGCAGTTCAAGCAATATCCTACATGTGTTTTTTTTTTAATAAATCTGTTCTGTACTATGAGAAAATACTTGTAGCATTTTTTTAAAACAATTTGTAAAGACATTTTCATATATTATAATGTAACAAGCATTTTTGTTTCTATAGAAACCATTTACAAAGTCACACCCCCTTCCTCTTCGGAGACAGGCTCTGGCTCTTGAATCCAGCCCTCTCTCTAGCAGTGCACCAATTGTATCTAGTAACTGCCTGGTCACATGATCTTCCACACAGAACTTTGCAACGTGGGTACTGTTCTGCAGCAATAACTGATTTAAATAACCCCAAGCAAAGTGATCGCTTACAGGAGAACGGATCGATCTGCAACTTAGCGAATCACTTGTCAGTGTGCAGATTGTATTGATGCACATATTGAATGGAACCATTATTTTTATTTTTTAAACAGCAGCTTGAACTGCAGCTTTAATATCTTATCGTAGTGCTTTAGTGGGTGAATAATATACCATAAAACAACAAAGTGGGAGAACAATTTAACATTATAAACTGACTGATTAAGAGAACTGGTGGAAGGTACAAATGTAAACTAACCTGACGTCAGTGGTAGACCGTTTAAAAAAAAGTTATTTCACGTCCTATATCATTAATATAATAAGGTTCCATATTCATTAGATTTGGGAGGCTGTCTGTCACTCATTTTTGACAGTCCACTTCCATTTGCTGCACCTCTGCCTCCTGGGCCTGGAAGAGAAAGGTTCACAGAACAGCCCCAGACATGGAACCTGTGGCTCCCACTGCTTCCTACCACATGGAACCCGTGGCTCCCACTGCTTCCTACCACATGGAACCCGTGGCTCCCACTGCTTCCTACCACATGGAACCCGTGGCTCCCACTGCTTCCTACCACATGGAACCCGTGGCTCCCACTGCTTCCTACCACATGGAACCCGTGGCTCCCACTGCTTCCTACCACATGGAACCCGTGGCTCCCACTGCTTCCTACCACATGGAACCCGTGGCTCCCACTGCTTCCTATCACATGGAACCTGTGGCTCCCACTGCTTCCTACCACATGGAACCCGTGGCTCCCACTGCTTCGTACAGCCCTTTTATGATGGGAAGGAGCTGGGAACACTGTAATATTATGATGCTAAATAAGAACCATCATGTGATTTAGTCTTCCAAAAGATCCATGCTAATATTTACTAAGGCAATATTGACCAATGGGCTACACCTATTTCTTTGACGAGAAAAGGATTTCAGTTTATTATTTGTCACACAAAGATTCAACTTTTGCTATCTCAAACATAGTTGTGCCATGCAGCGGCTCGTTTCATATCGCAGAGATCTGCCCAGAAGCAAGAATTGTGCTTTTTATCAATTGGTAGTTTTTCCTCTGTCTTTACAGATGTGCACCGCTAGCTACACGTTTATTCCATACATGATCACACCGCACAGCAAGGTGTATTGCTGCGATAGCAGTTTCATGAAAGGATTGACTGAATTAATGCAGCCCAACTTTGAGTTACTCCTTGGGCCCATCTGTTTGCCTTTGGTGGATCGCTTTGTTCAGATCCTGAAGATGGCACAGGCCAGTTCATGGTAAGGCAATGCTTTTTACCTCCGATAAATCTTTACACTGTATTAGTTTAGTTGGTATATTGTATGGTCGCTCGACTGTAAGTTAGCATTGTTCTTCAGTATGTTCTAGATCTGGGGTGGCCAACTTCAGTCCTCAAGGGCCACCAACAGATCAGGTTTTCAGGATATCCCTGCTTCAGCACAGGATAGCTCCATCAGCGGCCTGTCCCACGCTCTTCACAGTGTTCCAGCCACAAATCTCCGCTCCTGGTTTTCATTGGCTGAAGCAGGGATATCCTGAAAACCTGACCTTCTGTGTGGCCCTTGAGGACTAGAGTTGGCCACTCGTGTACTAGAGGTATATCAAATATCCAAATATATTTAATCCTAGATCTACGAATCCTAAAAAACATGCATAATGCTTAGAAATTTGTGCAAAGAAAAACCGAACCCTCTTTTTTGTGTTTAACAGGTCGTGAAGCAGGGGGTCCCCGGAACTGGACTGCATTAGTTTCAGCTCCCGGGATCCCTGCTTCGTGAGATACTCACCGGGAGAGGTGCCACAGTACTACCTTGTTGTTTCATTCTTCCGCATAACGCGGGCCGCGTAGCATGGGACATTTATTCCGCCATTTTATTTCTCCACCATTTTGATACTTACCTTCCCTGGTAAGTATCTGATGAAACGGGGTCAACATGGTTTGCTTCGGGCACCACCTGCTTCCCATCCATGTAAAGAAAAAAGGGGGTCAGCGGCATGCACCGTTATAACCGTTACAAACGTTCTTCAAAGAGGCAGATATAGGTTTATTCCCTGCTTCAATTTTTGATTTAGTGTTACACTTTAATGAATTTTGGGCTGAGTTTGTATACCTCCGGGTAAACGCTACAGACTGGAGCGGCCATGGGAAACCTGTGTGTGGACATACACAGCTTGTCTACTGTCTTTACTGTGATAAAAATGATTTGTTTCATGCATCTGAGAGCAGTGCTTTATCTTCCAAATACTGATCTTTTTTTTTACTATGGACTGTTAGTCATTATAACAAAAATCCCTTTGTTTTATTGAAGAACAGAGTACAAAAAGAGAATTCATGTTATTCAGTCGCACTGGCTCCCAAAATTATCAGGATGACCACCTCTGTTCTCTTTAGCGATCGCTACTAAGCATAAAGTGACTCATAATGTCAATTTGGGTTACAGGACATGTGTTTCTTGTACAGAACGTACTGTATGTCCTTTATTGATCAGTGCCTCCCTACTATTTAATAATACATATTTATTTTATTGATCTTTGATTTGAACAAGGTTAGTCCTCTCGGAAGTGGTTCTTTCACTCATATAGCGTTCAGTACCAAAGGGGTCTTCAAAGTAATACACTGCAGGATCCTCCTTTGGAAAAAATATGTTATTGAAGGAAATTTATAAACAATTTGTTTAATTGTGAAGTTGATGACTTTAAAAATGGCTTTTATGTCATCTCCTAGAAATAATTAAAATTAGGCCTGATAAAATGCCTATTCTATGATTTTGAAAGAGAATTGAAATGGGAATAAAACTGTTTTAGAAGTGACTGTTGGACAGCTTTGTTACACAATATAGTATATATACACTGAACTGGTCCGTGGTCCCTGAATCCTGGAAACCCCCCAGTTGCCGCGATACCGACAAAAAACGCTGACGGCAGCCTCGCACGGATGGCCAATGGAAAGTTGCAACATCGTGGTGAGCTGACGTTGGGATTTTTATTGGTGGCCATATTTGTATTTTATTTGTGCCAAACACGAATAAAACTAAAAAATATCTCAATCTGCGGTGTCTCTAGAAGTCAGGGAGCACAAATCATAGACCCCATGTTTCAGGTAGGTCCAAAAAAATATTGGGGGATTGCTGCCTTAAGACCATATGTATGTACAGACGTGCCCTATTTTGACTCAGACATTATAGTCACATAACACTACAGACATGTTTGAATCACTTTGGCTTTGCGCTATAGCTACAGCATAGCACATTTTGTTTGCTAGAACTTTATTTTCTTTATTCTTTGTAGCACTTTAGTAATATGTTCTTATCGTTTTTGTTTTACTGGTTTATGATTAAATGCGTTGTTTCTTAGAGGAAATCACAATTAATACTTCCCTTCCTTGTGTTTTTCTCAGATTAGCTGTTTTTTTTAGCGAGATTATCCTTCTATAGGGATAATTTGATATAGTCCAAAGGAGCTTTCCGGGCTAGTATTGGGCAAAAACTCCCACTGACATCAATCTGAGTTACATCCAATAACAGCCCATTCATCGTCTTTTGCTTTTCCTCATATCATTAGTGAGATAGCACTATGGGGTCACAGTTATACAGTATATGCTCCAGGTGGTTCCGTTTTTTGACTTAAAGGATAAGAAACTAAAATAAGTTGGTCACAATAGGTTCCCATTAAGTCAGCGACAGGAAATGTAAACTGTTTTTGATTGATTGCTTTTCTGTCCCTCTCCCCTCTTATTTGTTTTGAATTGACAATAGCCAATACTTAAGAGAGGCCATTCTCAACGATATCAGGAGGGCCCGAAACCAGCATACTGGGAAGGAGCTGGCAGCTGAGCTAACAAGAATCCGACAACGGCTGGACAACATTGAAGTATTGTCAGCAGACATTATTATAAATCTGCTCCTGTCATACAGAGATATTCAGGTATACCATGCAAAAGAAGTACAATACCAGTCCGTTTTGTATGTTAAATTAAAACACCTTTTATTGCAGCATCACAAATAGTAAAAGATGGGTGAAATATATAATACAGTGTTTCTAGATTGTAATAGTGGTAAGGATTGTGCAAGGACTCTATAACAGGTGTGAGGAGGCTCACGTTCCTGGTTATCGGAATACTACAGTAGTGTTGTTCCGCCCGGAGCTCCAGCCAGCCCATATATGGGCGATAACCAACCATTCACAACTTTACAGTTGATATAAGTTGATAGATGTGTGCCTGATAGTGCATAGGATATTCCTAAAATCTACTCCCTAAGGTTCCCTTTAAACAATTTCTGAGAAACTGCACTATATGCTAAAGGTGGGCAGGTTTGCATGTTTTGAACATCCAAACGTCACAGTTCGTTTGGCAGTTCCAGTTGAACTTCGGAACGTTCTTTAGAATCTGAGTGAAGGTTGAGCCCAAACCTGAGAGGCTCGTCCTCAAGTTCAAGCAAAACACATTCTTTAGAACCAAAACACCAGTGAAATGCCCTTACTGCATTTCTGTATTACAACTATTCAAGATTTGTGTACACAACTGTAGTTAAGAGGGCATTACATTTTAATAGCTTTGGAATGATCAGAGCACATAGTTTTCCCTATTAAAACATTATTGGTAATATCCAGGAACAAATCACAATATGGGCCTTGCACACCATCATTATTGAAAAGAAAATGCGCATGATGTACCAGATGTAAGGCAGACATTTTTTTTTTGCATTCTTTTTTGTAATTTTTTGGGGGGATTTCTAGTTCTATATTTTTCTATGCTTGTTACATAATTATTGTAGTGAACAGGAAACCAAAAATTTGCTGAAGGCATTGTTTCTTCGCATCTGCAGCGCCTGTAACACATTGCAAGCTGGAGAACTTCTGGGACAAGGTTGAGACATTCTTACCAGACAGAGAATGGGGAGCAATCAATTGAAACATCTGAACATCTAGTAACATTCATGCCCCCTGCAAACTATGCAGTCTCTCTTACACTTTGTGCAAACATGAGTTTAAATGTGGATGAATCAGGTGGTAAAGCAAACATTTTAGTAGCACTATGTGCCATGTAAAATATTGGCTTCTTTGTAGATTGTGAAACATGTTATGATGATTGTGAAACAGGCAAGCATAACAAGTCATACATGTTGTTGTACATTGGGTTTTTGAGACAGTATAAGTCCCCGATTTCAACCTCAAAATTGCTAAGCGCAACAACTGATAAAATGTCTTGGGTGGTCCAAAAAAAAGTATCAGTCTACAAAGAATCCAACTAAATGTTCAGTCTCTCAAAAAACTGCGACTTTCCAGTCTCATGTCTGCCTGTGAAAAGAAAATGGACGCCCGCGAGTCGTTGCAGGGCTGGCCATGTCATTGAAACTTACCCGTGTTTGGAATGCTCCAACTGGCAAATCCGGTGCTGGGACTCTGAGAAATTACCAAAAGAACGATTCATATTCTGTAGCGGACAACGTTTAGTGGGGAATGCACCTTTAAAACATTAGATACATTTGTTCATTAACTTTTCCCCTGTAAAAACAATTCCAACTTCTTTCAAACCCTTTATACCTCTTATTATCATTTCCATCCCATTGCTCATTGCAAGAGGGAGATCTCGGTCTGCTAACAATACACCTGTACTTATTCTTTCCTCCTTTCTTTAATGCTGCATCTGAAAAGGATTATGATTCCATTGTGAAGCTTGTGGAGACTTTAGAGAAACTGCCGACCTTTGATTTGTCGATCCATCACCATGTGAAGTTTCATTATGCATTTGCTTTGAACAGGTAAGCGCAATTTTCTATAAATGAGTTTAGTATGTCAATCAATATTATTATTGTTCAGCATAATAATCATAACTTTTATATGGAGCTTTTCTCCCAATGGGACGCAAAGCGCGGCACTATTACAGTATTGTGCGCGGTACGCAGCACATAGAAACTTTACAGACACAGTCCCTTACAATCTATGTTTTTGGTGTCTGAGGCACAGGGAGATAAAGGGAGTCTCTCATTTTACCCGGGCAGCATTCAATTCTGCTTGTTAAAAGTTTGCAGTACAACCCGATCATCACTTTTAAATGTACATCAGTAATAAAGATGATAATAAGTACAGATTCATCACAGCATGACGCTGTACTGCCGGGTGAGAGGGTTACTTCTGCTTCACTGAATGCTCATTCTTCTGCTGATTTTATTGCCTTAGTATGGATTTATTGAGATGAACGGTGGATAGAAAGCTTTATTGCCGTCTATTTAACAGCAACGTTAATGAAAACCCAGATAGTAAATTAAAGTCTCCAGGCTGAAAGATAGATGCAAAAAATACAATAATTCAACCGAGTGCTGTTACCTTGTGCCAGTTTTGCAGCTGGGAAGCTTTGGGCAAAAGCCGTTAGTTTTTGGTCCCATATTAAAAAAAATAATTTAAAAAAAGCAGCATTTTAGAGGGATGTTTATCAAATTCTCCAGGCTGCAAAAATTGTTGAGCCACCGGTGCTGAAGATGGCTCTTGGACTGGGTCACTGATTGAGCCACCTGTGCTGTACACTCCTGATGTACAGCATACAATACACAACACTATATTTGTCAAAGACAACACAAACTTCCATGGAAAGTAAAGGCATTTTTGTCACATGATAAACCTGATGCTATTTTGTACCAAATAGCAAAGTAAACATGTCTGCACGTTGCTATCGGCCTTGTTATTTATTTCCCTACAGTTTGAGATGAAATCCTCTGAGTGTACTATTGGTGTCCTCTGTTACTTTCCTTGCAATTTATGGGAGAAAGGAATATAAATAAATACAACTGCTGTTCCAATAGACCGATAAATGAATCACAAGGCTCATTGCTCTGGAACTCAACAGAAGACTTGGTTCTGTGGTTTAAAAAGCCATGTCTTTTTTTTTCAACCTCATCTACTATGTAACTTTGTTAATTAGCATGTCAATTTTAGCAGCGAATTCTACATTATATGCATAAGCGCAGACTCGTTAAAGCTGCAGTTCAGTCAATATCCTGCATGTGTGTTTTTTTTTAATAAATCAGTTCTGTAGTAAGAAAAAGTACTTTTAGCATTTTCTGTTTTTAAAAAAACAACTTTGAAAGACCAATTTTCTTGTATTCTATTTTACCAGCCATTTGCTAAGGCACTGCCCCTTCATGTCCTGTCACAAGCCCTGGCACACCCCTCTGTCAGCCCTGCCCTCCCTCTAGCACATGTCAGTGCAGGAGTGCTCATGAATATTCATGAGCTTCCACTGAGAGACAGAAGCAGAATATAAACAAATCCCAGCTTTTAATATGTCACCAAATTTCGCCTATCAATACATGGAGAACGAATTGACCTGCAGCTATACAGTTCTTTAGCTAATTAGAGATTGCACACATGAAACTATTGAAGTAAAAAAATAAATGTAAAAAAAAAAAAAAGACAACTGCAGCTTTAAAGAAACCGTTCCGTGTCCTCGTTTTTGAAAATTGGAGTTACCTGGACGTCCGGGGAACTCCCAAGATGTTTATACTTTTTTTGTGCAGGTTTTGACACAAATAAAAACGACAAACGTGGCCAGACTACGTACGTGGCTGCGGGACAGTTGACGCACACACCGCACAGCCCGTAGGAATAGGTTCTATAGGTGAATGAGGTGACAAGGTTGAAAAAGGAAAAATAAAGACAATTCCTAAAAGAGAGACTAATCGTGTAATTGTCTTATTAAAGCAGAGGCTTTACCACACTGACATTTCCTTGCAGTCCTCTGCAGGCATTTACGTCAAATGACTGTCCTTCTCAAGACAGAGCGGGACATACGATTACAGTAAAGGGCTGTGAGACAGATAATCTGCAGTGCAGTTTGCGCCTGTTTATCACAAGGACTTTGTGAGTCTGGGCCAGGGGTGCTCAAGGGCTACCAGCAGGTCAGGTTTTAAGGATATCCCAGCTTCAGCACAGGTGGTTCAACCAGAGGCGCAGTCGAAGACTGAGCCTCTGATTGAGCCACCTGTGCTGAAGGGACTGATTGAGCCATCTGTGCTGAAGCAGGGACTGATTGAGCCATCTGTACTGAAGCTGTGATATCCTTAAAACCTGACCTGTTGGTGGCCCTTGAGGACGGATTTGAGCACCCCTAGAAAGAAGATGCAGTGTGGCACGTCTGTTTAAAGCTGCATTTTATATGCCACTGGCCTTTCAGCATGTAAAAGGAATCCAGGGAAGAATTCAGCAGAAATGCCTATTATTGATGTATTTTCTGTCACCTGGATTGATGCGTGGGACCCAGCAGATCTCCACACAGTTATACGCCCAGCTGCGGGGATGTCCGGGTTTGCTGGCGTTTGGAATTTGAATCTTCTGGACAAGATTAATTGTCCTGGAGAACAATATGCCCACCGCGATCAGCCTTGGTTTTCTATTGGTGACCCTGCAGTTATATTTGTGTTTTCCTTTGAAAGAAATCAGCAAAAATGTAAAAAATAAATGGCCCGGCCACTGAGGGTCACCGGATCTGAAAGCATTGTGGGTAATTTCTGCGGGATCCAAGTATGTAGCTCGGAGGCGATTGCTGTTTTAATAAGTATGAGACACATCAGTGTATGTTTAATTTTATCAGAACATTTGGTTAGTTATAAACATATATACTGTAACAATAAAAGAGATACATTTCTAGATTTCACGCAAAGTTGGCTTGTGACCAAATAGGAAAGATGTGGATTTAAAATCTCTCTTATTGGCATTATTTCTCTCTCAGTTGTTAATATGGTGGTCAGAAAATCACTTTAAACTGTGAAAATGGTTCATGTGTAAATCTACATTGTGTCGTAGGAGAAATCTTTCTGGCGACAGACAGAACGCTCTCCAGATAATGCTGCTTATGGTGCAACATGAGGACCAAGTAGCTTCGGACATGTACTGCCTAGTGGGAAGGATCTACAAGGACATATTCTTGGATTCCAGCTTCATGGATACAGAAAGCAGAGACAATGGTATTTGCTGGTAAGCAATCCGTATTGACCGTTCTTGTATACCTGTAATGATGTGTAAATTGTAATATTTGAATGCAATGCTTTGAGGATTGTGTGCTGCTGCTTAGGGATTCTCTGTGTCGATAGCACACCATGATCCGACGTTAACCGTCATTAACTGGACTGGCAGTTAACGCTGGATCAGGGTATGATATGCCACATCCCGCTTATTGAATCTCCCCCATAGTGCAATGGAAACTTTGATTCAGGAAATGGTTAAACTGGGAGTGACTGTTCAGCCTAATCACTTCAGCTCAGTGATAAATAATGCAAACTATGCTTTGCTTCAGGGAAGGGATATATTTATCTTCAAAACAAATGTGCTCCCTGGAGACAGCTGAGTAACATTGGTAAATAGATTGTTCAATCTGTAATTGTTTCAGATAAGGTGTATCAGGTTTGTATTCTGTGGCCTAGCTGTTGTATAGGAAGATTCCAGTTAAAAGTAATGACATAGTGACTGAGAGCGCGGTTAAGCGATAGAGTGATTAATATTGAGATCCATATGTTCTTGGCACAGTGTAAGTTTAAATAATTACAGGCCAATGTTACCAACTTGTCATAAGTGGCATGAGCAAGAAAACACCCAACGTCTTCTTGGTCTGAGGTACTTACATAATAAATCGTATATACTAAATCCGCTGTTCCACTATTTCCTTTGGTTCCAAGGAGGGATCACCCTCCTGGACTATTTTTTATTATTATTTGTTTTAAAGGTAATTCATGTTTAAGTGTAAATTGAGCTAAAGGGTTATTGCATTTACCCCATTTCTACAATGTTATACATGTGGTTTCTTTTAAATAGTTGCATAGTTTTATGGTTTCATATGTTGAACCTGATGTTCTTTTTGCCTATTTCCATGACAACATTATACATGTGTGGAGCACCGGTAACTGTATCATTATTTTTCTTTTTGAGGTGTGCAGCATTTCTCTTAGTGTTGGCTCAATAAATGAGTTTGATTTGCTAAACCCGTTGTGCCCTATGTTCCTTTGTTCGACTTATGTAAAGTCCCCCCACTTCCTTCGCTTTCCAAACCCCACGTAAAAATGTATTTATTTTTTATTGTAAGGAGATACAGAGACGGCTGGAAAGGCAGGCATTGATGTAGGCTTGACATACTGTATCCACTCTATTCACATCACCGCAAATAGGCAATAATGACTACATTAACTCAGAGGTTGAAGTATCTATGGGTGCGAATGAGGGTAAAACTAAAAAAATTCACACAAATAGATCCAAAACTACACATGCACTAATAAAGCCCAATAGAAAAAAGAATAGGTCAAAAGAGTTAAGCCATACACCAAAATTGTCACATGATTATCACCAAGATTACCATACAGTTCAAAGTAGTTGATTACAGGTGATGTTTCTACATAAATAACATTACTTTGTAAGAAAGGTGCACGGAAACCCTTTGTTGAGATATCATAAAGATGTTTGACCAGTTTTGGTAAACCCTTCCAGTGTTAAATATATATCCAGCTGAACTCGGTTACAGCGCGGTGCTCGGGTCCACACAATGCGATCAGGGGTTCTGCGTCTGCCGGAGGGGGAGAGCTGGGATAACACTCCCGGCTGTCTCAGACCCGGCGGCGCAGCAGCACCCCCACGCAGGACCTACCCGGCAGCAGCAGCAGCAGCAGCTAGCAGCTCTCTCCTCTCCCTGCTTCTGCAGTCAGCTTCCGGCTGACAGAGAGAGGAAAATCAGCGCAAGAGCCAGCTCCCTTAAAGAGAGAGTGTGAGTGTGTGTGTGTGTGTGTGTGTGTGTGTGTGTGTGTGTGTGTGTATACACCACACCACACTAAAAGAGGCATGGACATGATGAAGTAAAACATATCTTAGTGTGGACGAAATAATTGGACATTATTAAAAGAAATAATGATAGAAACCTCTGCATTCATGTAAGTAGTTCAGTGTCCTTGTCATCTCTTGGCAGTGAAGGGTTAAGTATGAACTCATGGGCAAAAAAATATCAAAATGTTGCTTTTATATTTTTGTTTATGTGTAGATTTGGGGCTTTTAGGGTTCAATGTTATGTTTCAGGATGCTGTGATCTCCTAGGGGAGAGACTTCATACCATGCTGTACTGAACAATTTCAGTTTTCCGATAAGCTGAAGGGAAAAAATCAATAGGGGGGAAGTGTGGCCCCTGGACTATACTGCGACTCTGGCTGCGATCATGCTTGTGGTACAATACCGAGAGAGTCCATTTGTTTTTACTTATTTCTTAAGGTTGGAAATATTACACGTGTCTGAAACAACCATGTCACATTTCTGTAGCCTTTTAAAATGTCCCCACTCATTTTTTCCTCTTAGTTTTTAGCTGACACCTGTGCTGCCCATGGCTTGCTTTCTGAATTACCCAGCTCCTTATGGCACAGCCTTGTGATTAAACCATGCACCCTACTGACCGTTCCCTCATAATAACCTCTTCACTGCTGAAGGGGCTGGCAATATATCTTAGATTTAGAGCAATGCTGATCCCTGTCACCGCATAGTGATAAGTTATGAAGAACAAATATTGACCACTGTGATTTTGTATTTTCTTTGCCCCCCTACTTTTTTTTTTAATCGATTAATGTATGTGATAGCATTACTAGCTTGATGATTGATTGATTTGTGCACTATTTCCCTTAAACATTCAGTTTTTTCATGTACCGAATATAAGTTGCCTCTGCTAGTGTCAGTTTGCGGTCCTGTGATTAACACCTCTGTGTTATGCTGTGAAACGTGGATCCCTGAACTTGTATGTTATGCAGCAGTTATAGTACAAATCATAGTGAAAAGTGAATATATCAATAGTGGCGCTCTAATTATCGCTACTGTATGCAACAAAAATCAGTGCAGTGGTGAAAATAACAATTTTAAATACAAACACATATGCTGAATGCTGCTGTGACCCGGTGGTGGGATCTCTCTCTCAATCCCATGTGAAGTAGATGAAGTGTTGATCGTTGGGAAGCGCAAACATGTGGAAATAGAGGAAATATTCTAATGGTGCAGTATTGTTGTAATAGCAGTGAAAATGTTTTCTTAAAATCTTTAGGTAGAATACTCACAAATGTGAGATGGAATAAGTACACGTAATGGTATCTTTTAGCTGCAGTGGTATGGATGTACACCTCGGTATGCCCACGGGTACCTTATAAGACCAAAAGAAACCCGGACATAATGCAGACTGTATGCAAACATTTATAGGAATAGGTAAGATGCAATGCACTCACATGGTTCAAGAATTAAACAGGCATTTAGATCTCACAACTGGATCTCGGCTGCAGGACAGATTCTCTGCTTCCCCTGTACTCTGCTTCTCTGTGTGGCGTGCGTCTCACGGATGCGTTTCAGCGGTACCGGAAGTGACGTCAGCAGGATACAAGGTTCCGGTCAGCTGTGTGATGCGTTGACTAGCGACACTCTACGCGTTTCACCTTCCTTGGTTTCCCTGAAGAAATACAGTTAGGTCCGGAAATAATTGGACACTGACACAATTGTCATAATTTTGGCTCTGTACGCCACCACAAAGGATTCGAAATGAAACAACCGAGATGCAATAGAAGTGCAGACTTTCAGCTTTAATTGAAGTGGTTGAACAAAAATATCGTATGAAACATTTAGGAATTGCAACCATTTTCATACACAGTCCCCTTATTTCAGGGGCTCAAATGTAATTGGACAAATTAACACAATCATAAATAAAATGTTCATTTTTAATACTTTGTTGAGAATCTTTTGCAGGCAATGACTGATTGAAGTCTGGAACGCATGGACATCACCAAACGCTGGGTTTCCTCTTTTGTGATGCTTTGCCAGGCCTTTACTGCAGCTGTCTTCAGTTGTTGTTTGTTCGTGGGTCTTTCTGCCTTAAGTTTTATCTTCAGCAAGTGAAATGCATGCTCGATCGGGTTCAGATCAGGTGATTAATTCGGCCATTGCAGAATATTCCACTTCTTTGCCTTAAAAAACTCCTGGGTTGCTTTTGCAGTATGTTTTGGGTCATTGTACATCTGTAAAGTGAAGCGCCGTCCAATCAACTTCGCTGAATTTGGCTGAATCTGAGCAGACAATATATCCCTATACACTTCAGAATTCATCCGGCTGCTTCTGTCTTCTGTCACATCATCAATAAACACTGGTGACCCAGTGCTATTTTAAGCCATGCATGCCCATGCTATCACACTGCCTCCACCATGTTTTACAGATGATGTGGTATGATTCGGATCGTTCTAATCCTTCTCCATACTTTTTTCTTCCCATCATTGTGGTACAGGTTGATCTTAGTTTCATCTGTCCAAAGAATACTGTTCTAGAACTGGGCTGGCTTTTTTAGATATTGTTTGGCAAAGTCTAATCTGGCCTTTCTATTATTGAGGCTTATGAATGGTTTGCACCTTGTGGTGAACCCTCTGTATTTGCTCTCGTGAAGTCTTCTCTTTATGATAGACTTGGATAATGATATGCCTACCCCCTGGAGAGTGTTCTTCACTTGGCTGGATGTTGTGAAGGGGTTTTTCTTTACCATAGAAAGGATCCTACGATCATCCACCACTGATGTTTTCCGTGGACGTCCAGGCCTTTTTGTGTTGCAGAGCTCACCAGTGCGTTCTTTTTTTCTCAGAATGTACCAAACTGTTGATTTGGCCACTCCTAATGCTCCTGTTATCTCTGATGGATTTTATTTAATTTTTTGCGGCCTAAGGATGCCCTGTTTCACTTGCATTGAGAGCTCCTTTGACCACATGTTGTGGGTTCACAGCAACAGCTTCCAAATGCGAATGCCACACCTGGAATCAACTCCAGACCTTTTACCTGCTTAATTGATGATGAAATAACGAAGGAATAGCCCACACCTGTCCATGAAACAGCTTTTGAGTCAATTGTCCAATTACTTTTGGTCCCTTGAAAAAGAGGGGGCTACATATTAAAGAGATGTAATTCCTAAACCCTTCCTCCAATTTGGATGTGAATACCCTCAAATTAAAGCTGATAGACTGCACTTTACGCCCATATTCATTATTTAACTGTAACTTGAATTTATTTTGGTACACAGCCAAAAGAACAAAACTTGTATCCGTGTCCAATTATTTCCGGACCTAACTATAGGTGGGAATTCCTTCTTGTGATTACTATTACCGGCATACCACATTTGACCTTCACTGTTCTTCCCCTTACAGTGAAGTTAGTAGTACTGTAATATAATATCAGCATTGAGTTGTGGTCGATATGTGGGCTTGACCCCTAATAAAATTATTTTTTATTTCCTAATTACTCTTTGACTCCTGGCACTAACATGTATAGTGTGATTCCATATGATTTATGATTACATTCCTCAGCTTTAAAAATGCTTTTGAGATGTCATGTGTGTGACTTTTCTGGCAATAAAGCACAAAGGATAACTTGTGGATATTGCGAGATAGAAATCACGCCCAGCAATGCTTAGAATATCCATTTAGGGGTGTTTATTCTAACTTCCTACAACATTTTTACATGCCTTCTGTATGTGCTCATTGCAGTATTTATATGGCTGCAATCACACTTAGCAACCTGTATTACACTCGGCTATGTAACAGCTTTTCTAATAGCATTAACCATTTATTTATAAATAAATAAATAATTAAAACATATGTTAAATGCTTTCAAATGTAGGCATAAGTGCCCAACTCTAAACCAAGCGACCACCCAATATCATATTAAGTGGGAACATTTAAGTATCCCAAAAACAAAGGATAAATGGATTTTTGTAGCATTATATATTTTATTTATAAATATTTTACCAGGAAAAAAAATTAATTGAGGGTTACCCCTCATTTTCAAGTATGTCCTGGGAACAAAGTCAAGTTGACAATATTACAAGTTACAGTTACAAACATGTTTAAAATTGTAAACAGCTGAAGTCTTAAAAACGAATTTGGGGACTTTATTAAACTTTGGGACTATAAGCAAGTTTCTGGATGGGGGTCTATATTTTTAAGGGCACAACGGCTGGGACTGCATGCATATAGGATAGTATCATCAGCATACGTATGCATATAAGTTGTCTTACAAACTGTGGGCAGGTCATTTATAAAGCCAGAAAAAAGTAAGTACCCCAGGATAATGCCCTGGGGGACCCCACAGGTAATTTCAAGTGGTTAGAGTTGGAGCCTGAGATAGACACGTGTTGGGATATTCCTGATAAATGAAAATTAAACCAATTTAGAGCATGTGGTCCAATACCAGAGTACTGGAGCTTGTTTAACATAGTAGGGTGATCAAGAATATCAAAAACCTGTGCAAAATCTAGGAATATTGCACCAGTCAGCTGTCCATGTTCCATACCACATTGGATCTCATTACAAATTTTTAAGCTGGTCATTACAGTGGAGTGATGTGGTCAGAAGCCAGATTGGAATTGACTAAGAAATGTTGACTTCTTGCGGAAGTTGCTTAGCTGGGAATTCAAGCATTTCCCCACAATTTTGCATAATAGAGGTAGAATAGAGGGATCTGTAGTTTGAGACAATGTCTTTGTCACCACTTTTAAAGACCTAGATAATTCTGGGGTTTTCCAGGCCATAGGAACTTGGCTGAAAGACAAAATTGAGTTGGTTATGGAGGCGATTGGTTTAGTAATGACAGGGGCACCAAGACATAGGAACTTAGATTGCAATTGGTCAGGGCCATATTGAATAGCTTTAGTTTGAGGAGCTCCTGTATAATCTCCTCTTGAGACACTGGACTAAATTAGAATTTATGAGTACAGTGAGAAATCTGTCTGGGCTTCCAGATAAACGTCACGTTTGTGTCTTGATATTAAGGATGTAGCACATACCACAACATATTCATTGAATGTGTTGTCAATGCGAACAGACATTCACCCGGCGCTCCAGTGATTGTATTCAATAAAGTTATAAGATGTTAAAAAATGTGAAAAGATAACACACACCAAAGGATGTGATTGAGGGTACACTGAAACTATATAACAGTGAGAATAGTGCAGTCACTAAATAGGCCAAAATAACATAAATATAAACAACCGATGAATGCAGCTCAAACCCTGTTGAACCTTCCTCTTTGGTTCTCAATAGTGATGATGCAGAAAATGGGGAGCGCAGATAGTCGTCAGAGCATAGAAAAACACACAATAGTACAACTCTGTATATCAATTGTGGCTAATGGAAAAAGGCCTTCATAAGATGCACTCACATTGACATAGAGATAAATAAGCCTTGATCCCCAATGGGAGTCTGAGTGGAAGTATAGTACTTGAGTGTGGTGATATCTTAGATGGATTTCTCAGGCAGATAAAGGAAACCCAAAAAAGAAAGGGAAACAGAGTGGTGCAGACGGTCACACTGTATTAGAGTATGCAGTTAAATGTCAAACTAGCAACTCACATGGTGACCACATTGTACCGTCAGGCTGGGGGTTGCTCCGGCGATGGAGTTCGGAGTGCTACAGTCTGCGGGGCTCACATGCAGGGGCTGATGCGCCTCCAGGTCTCTGCTGCTCACTTCCGTGTTCCAGCCTCACATGGTTCGACGTCCGCGCGTGTTGATGTCACACCTGACCTGACTCCTGACGAAGCGAATCGGCGAAACGCGTTGAGTCTGGCAGCCTGGCAAGCATAATCCGGAGGTGTGACATCATCACGCGCGGTCTTCGAACCACGTATACGTGTGTGTGTGTGTATGTGTATATATATATATATATATATATATATATATATATATATACTGTATATATATATTATATTTCCGTGGCACCTTGGATGTAACTGCATTAAGAAGTGCCTTACCACACAGACTTAAAATATATCTATTTCCTGATGAAGGATCCTGAGAGGTTTGCGAGCTTGTAAATATATTAACTACTTGTTGTTCCAATAGAAGGTATCATACCACCTCCCCCCTCTGCCTCCTTTATTACTACCCACCCTTATTGGCTTATTAAATATCATAGTTTACTGAAACTGGTAACAATGAATGCATTTCCTGTGAATGCATTACCTTTGGACGGGGTGCACTGGAATGTAGATGTGCTATGTTATTTACATCTTCACATGGTCGTTTTCTAAAATATTCTGCGAATAAAAAAAATCTGGGAAATTGATTGGGTATATACTGTAAGGGCAATGAAAAATCGCCTGCAGGGTAGATGGAGTAACGTAGACTATTTGCAGTAGTATTGTGCCAGTTTATCTAAAGTACTGTATGACATTCTGCATGTTACACCAGTTAAATGTTTCAACCCATGTATTTGTTTATTTAGGTTCAGGAAGGCGTTTGAGTCTGAGCCAACGCTACACTCTGGCATTAATTATGCAGTGCTTCTCCTGGCAGCCGGTCATCAGTTTGATACTTCCTTTGAGCTGCGTAAAGTTGGTAACTACAGCCCTTCAGTTTATGGATGTTTGACACCTAGTATATTTGTGCTGTTTGAATGAAAAGCCAGAATTTACACTGTATACTGCACATGTCATAATGTGATTTTTTTGTTAAACACAATGTTAGTACTGTATACAGACCCCCCCATAAACTTACTTTGTAAATACATACATATACACTTACATATATATATATATATATATATATATATATATATAGCAAATAGAAATATTACTGTATGCTCATTTGCATGTCTTAGACAGGTCTGCAACCCTGTCTTTCACCATTATCATCCAGCACACAGCACTTCCACTGCAGCAAGGGATTCTGGGAAATGACATGCAAATGAGCACAAAGTGCCACCTTTTGTCTCAAGCTTATATTACACGAGCAACCCTTAAGCCAATGCATACTGCTTTAAACACAGCTTTTAAGCATAGGCTGGGGGGAGATGCAAAGCCAGTAAACCCAATCACAGACATGTTTCAACCTTGATGGGTGTCATCAGTGTGAGGTTGGTTGCTGTCTATGCTGGTTTGAGACTGAGTAAGGTATTCACCACAATTATTAAGGTTATGGTGGGTAAAAAAAAGTGACAAAAACCCTCCACAGTAAAGCATATGGCAACTGTAAATATTACTGTGTGTTCATTTGCATGTCTTAGACATGCTCGTGTAATATGAGCTTGAGACAAAAGGTGGCACTTTGTGCTCATTTGCATGTCATTTCCCAGAATCCCTTGCTGCAGTGGAAGTGCTGTGTGCTGGGAGATAATGGTGAAAGACAGGGTTGCAGACCTGTCTAAGACATGCAAATGAATATACAGGAATATTTACAGTTGCTATATGCTTTACTGTGGAGGGGTTTTGTCACTTTTTTTACCCACCATAACCTTAATAAGTATATATATGTATATCATATTAAAATATTACTTGTGAGCACATTCACATGTCCTCAAGGGCCACCAACAGGTCAGGATTATCCCTGCATCAGCACAAATGGCTCAGAGGCTCAGTCATTGACTGAGCCACCTGTGCTGAAGCAGGGATATCCTTAAATCCTGACCTGTTGGTGGCCTGTAAGGACTGGAGGTGGCCACCCCTGCACTAACTGCTGTTGCATGTGTGCTGATTACAGAAATAAAGGTGGTGATGTTTCTATTTGGGAGTTATTTAAACAATTGACTGAACAGATTGAACAGAAACAGTTTAGTGGGAATTGAATTCTGGAATTTGAAAGAGTGAACAGAACCACTCAGCCTAGAAAAGACAATCTTTTTGAAGACCCATCGAGCTCTGTGACGTGTTTTATTGATGCAGACATCTTTTTTCCCCACCCTTTCTCTCACAACACTCTCCCTGCGGAAATTACTACCATCTGTTAATGAGCTTTACAGTACACACAGTAATCACGGTTAGACTGGAGTTGTTGGGTTGGCTTGAAACTAAACTATGAAAAGGGAATGTGTAATTGGCAGCGATGAGAACAAAGTCTGCCAGATAGGAATTATAAATGTATTTTTACTACCCTGCGACAAATGCTACAGTATCTGTCCTTTTTACAAGGTGAAGGCATTTTGAATATGCCAGTAGACCTCTGCCTGCTTAAGCTCTGCACAGCTCTGACACTTAGAACATGTAAAGAATTTTTTTTTTTACCAATGTCTTGCAGAATAATTGCAGGTCAGAACATTGCCATGGCAACCACCAGGGAGGAACCCTGTCAAGGGAGAAGCCATTTTTAAAACCACCCCAATATAGTAGAGTACTTGTTTGCACAACATATGAAGAGAGAAAAAGGTGTTGGGTTATGAAGATGATAAAAATGAAAGCGAAGAATCAGAGTATTTGTTAAATATGCTATTTTATTTCAGTTTACAGTAGACAAAACAAGAATTACTCTGAAGTATTTTCCAAGTTTTTTAGGGTGGTGGATTTCAGTTTTTATATGATGAAAGTTGTGATTTTTATGAGTCACATTTATCCATTTCTTATGTAGCAGCTGACCTATTTATGGTTTACTTTCTGGCAGTGACATAATAATAATACACTCACCAATCCTTTCTACTAGATGTTGAGTGATCAAAAGCAGAGTTCACAAAGAAACTCATGCCTTTTGTCCCTCTTTTACATATACTACTTTTCTTATATATCCCCAATGAATGACCTGAGTCCAACTAGCATATTCTTTATTATTAAAACGCTACCACACTGTTATAATTATAGTAAGGTATCCCAAGTATCTAGCTTATACTTCCTAATTGTTAACATGTGAAACAGGCATAAGCATTGCAGGGGTTAATATTTTAATTCATTTGTCCCCGTTTTCGCAGGCTTTTCTGTATTTAAACGGGCGGCTTCCGCTTCTCCCCACTCCAAGACGAAGCCCTATTCCTAAGGGTGAAACGCGTTGAGGGGGAGAATGCGGTGTTAGCCCTTGTGTGTTCTCCAATAAAGTTTGTTTGAAGCATCCCAGCAGCCTCTCTGAGTCAGACATGCGCAGTTGCGCCGAATTTGCCATTCTTTCCATACTACTGAGAATGAAACTATTTCGCAGTGCGTCTTGAAGTGTAGATTTGCCTTGGGCTGTGATCACCGAGAGCTCTTTGTAGGTGTAGCAGTGTGTACTGTAAAGAGCTCTTGAGGTCTCACAGGCCTTATAGGTGCACATGGGGTGAAGAGACCAATGGTGTTTCAAATACCCAGTGCACATCTTCTGATCTATGAATTACTCTCTCGTTGATCCTTTAAAAATCGCAACCTCTTGCTGCTACCTTGCACCCTGGTCCCTGGCTGCTGCACTGCCAGAGAGGCACTAGCCTGTGAAGTGAGAGTAAGGCTGAGTCCATAGAGACTTCAGCCGTGCGGAGGCGCACGGAGGCTGAGGGAAAGCGGGTGCTTTCCCTGGCCTTAGTTCGCGCGCTGTCCGGGGGCGTGTCGGGGGGGGGGGGGGGCCGGGCCAGTGACGTTACGGAGCTGGTTCGCCCTCATTGGGCAAACCGCTCACGTGACCGGTCCTGCGCTCCCGTGAGCGCTTCAACTAAAAAAAATGACGACTACGCTTCCGCACGCCTGTGGAAGCGTGCGCGAGCCCCTGCTAAAGTCGCTCTCATTGCGGCTGCAGGGGCTCACTGACAAGCGTGAGTGCGAGTCAGCGGACTTAAAGTCATCGTTAAAGATCCAGTTCCAGCTCTGTGTGCACTAGTCATTTTATCTTTTTGACACCGGTATCACAGATTAAGCTGCAGTTTCCTAATTTATGCTAAAGTCTAGATTCACTAAAGGTCAATATTGCCTTTGATGTGCTATATTCCCCAGAAATCAGCGTTAATTTACTGCCATATTCTTAAAGCTTTAACACTTAGATCAGTGATTTCCAACCTTTTCTTGGTTAAGGAACCCTATATTTATTTTGGGAAATTCTGTGGAACCCCAATCCTCTCTAATAGCGAGTCTGAGATCAGATGCATTGTAAGGATCCCCAACCCTCTCTAATAGCGTGTCTGAGATCAGATGCATTTGTAAGGAACCCCAACCCTCTCTAATACAGTGTCTTGAGATCAGATGCATAGGAAATTCTTCTGTATTTGGTACAAATTTCCTGGGAAAAAAAGGGGTGAGCAAATTTTTTACAATGAGCCTCCCTTTTCATCCATGATAATAGTCGGACCCCGCCTGCCTGATGCAATCCAAACCACATGATAAAAAAAAACTTTATAAATCGGTACACAATATAAATGTGAATACAAATACGTAAAAATTCTTGCATATTTCAACATTTTTAAAACCTTAAAAAATTACAAATAAATCAGTGTAGAAGTATAATAAGATACTGACTGCAATTTTTTTTATTATTTCAACTCATAATGCATTCTCTTCCTCCCCCCCTTTTCTTCCCCTTTCTATCCCCTTCATCTCCTCTCCCCCCATCTCCTCTCTCCCTCCCCCTCCTGTTTCAACTCCCGCCACCTCTCACACCTCTCCTCCTCTCTCGCCCCTCTCCTCTCATTGCCTCTCCTCCTCTCTCATTGCCCCTCCTGCTCCTCGCTCATCCCTCTCCTCTCATCCCCTTAACAATGCCTACCTGGTTTCAGTGGAGGAGGGCCGCCATAGGAGGGCCGCAAGGTGGTGGCAGTGGAGAGCGGCAGTAGACGAGGATGGAGGACCTCCAGAGAAGGACCAGGGTGACAGAGGATGAGGATAGCCGGGGAGGATTAGCGCTGTAGCAACGGCAGACACCGGAAGTCAGTGAAGACTTCAGGGTCGGACCCCTGGTGCGCGCTCCTCCCCAACCATCCTGCTTCGCTTCTGCCCAGCTTCTTTCCTGCTCTCCAACTCCTCTGCCAGCCTGCTTCTCTCTGGCGGCCCTCTGTCCTCTTCTCCCGGCACCGTCCTCCTTTGCCACTGCACTGCTCCGCTCCCGCCGTCTTCCTCTACCGGCGCCCCCCTCAAAAAATCTTGCACCCCACAGTTTGCGCACCCCTGGCTTAGATAATGCAGCGACACGGCATATTTTATCGCTGTGCTAAATGTTATGCTTGTTTCACTAATTGCATATGCACGTGCGTTACAGTATTGTAAATGAACATGCACATGAGTAATTAACGCCAAATTACCTATTCACATGCTATTCATTGAACTCCTATATATTGCGAAATATTGCGAATTAATATATATTTTTACCATCTACCCAATTCTGGGGTTAGGCCTATCTTGCCTATGTATGTAATCACCTCTATATACAAAGGGCAACCTACAATAGGTGATAAAAATGCATAATATTAATAGTGCAGAACATATTAATATATTAACCCCTTAGTAGCCTAAGTGGACACATTGGCATAGTGAACCCATGGCTACCTGGCCACTTGGGATTTTATGCCTTTTTTTGTTTTGTTTGTAGGGTTTAGTTATATGTTAACCCTTTTGGTGCCTGATGACATTCCTTTGCAATGCACTGGTAATGTCAGGCATCAAAGGAATTAAAACCTATTCTGCCACAGTGTTTTGTAAGAAATCATATTACATAGCTCTATGGTAGAATAAATAAGCCTTTGTCAATACGGCGGCCAATTTTAATAGCACCAAAATTGAATGCAGCCGTATCTACCTTTTATTAAATCTAGTTGCTGAAATACTTTTAATTACACAGTTTCGTATGCAGTAAATCCCGATACTGGCGAGTGGCACTATTGCAGTGAATTGAATAACCCCCTCTGTTTTGCTTGTCTGTAATAACATTGAGAGATATAAAGACATAAAAACTCAGGTCCTTTTATTACATCCGTGTAATGAGTTTTTTTTATTTCACTCTTCTAACATTCTTTAGCACGTCTTGAGTTATTTGTCTTACCTAGCATTTCATAATTGATATGCTTCACTATAGCCGTAAGTTACACTGCTACTTATTACTGTGCCTCTCTTACCGTGCACTTCAAAACTGGAACAATCTACCTGAGACTATCAAAGCCGCCACTGGTCTAAATTCTTTCAAGACTTCAGCTGTGTCACATTTTAATCCTGTCTAACTGTTGCATACGCCCACAACATATATTATCTTTAACTGTTCATGAAATGTCTGTACATATAACGTATAACCACTGTTTATTTAATGTAGCCATGCATTCTTATCATAACAGTGCCCAGGACATACTTGAAAACGAGAGGTAACGCTCAATGCATTACTTCCTGGTAAAACGTTTTAACAAATGAATAACTGTATTTGTATATACTCATTGGGGGCTAGGGATCAAATTCTCCAACTGCCAAATGTATGCAAAAAGTGCCCAAAGCACCCAGTTTATTAAGCAAAAAATTCCATCTAAATTTTTTCAAAATAAATCCAGAGCTCATTTTGTGGCCGATCGACTTGTTTATTTTTTTTCCATTCAAAATTGTGTTTCATTTCTCATTTTATAATGGCATCTTGTAATGATCCATAACACCTCTGGCAGATAGTCAGCCTTTCACACAATATCCTATTCATGCTGCTTACAGGACATGTTTGTTTACCACCACAGGAGTGAAAATCAGCAGCCTGCTGGGCAAAAAGGGCAACCTGGAGAAGCTGCAGAGTTACTGGGATGTAGGGTTTTACCTGGGTGCTAGTGTGTTGGCCAATGACCACATAAAAGCCATCCAGGCAGCAGAGAAGCTTTTCAAACTGAAGACACCTGCATGGTGAGTCGCTGTAACACTGTTGTGTATTTATTGTGCTTTTACTGTATGATTGTCAGTGTTATTATTGAAGCCATGGTTAAACATGTACAGTGGCAGATTTACTACTGTTAACTTTCTCTTAAGATTATTATTATTACTGTAAACAAAAGGTCCTCAGTTTGTTGTTGTGAACAAACACAAAGCATTGTACAGTATACAGAGGCAGCTGATGGAACGCCAAAGTTGTGGTTAGTCAAGGTGCCGGAGAGGGGATTATTGGAGCAAAACCATAATCAAATGTTCACATACTTCACTAAACACAGGGAAAGTTACAGGATAAAAAATGATGCAGTGAGTTGGGGATTCATTACTCTTCACCACTTCAGGGGTAATTCTATATTCTCCAAGGCGTCCGTCCTAGACGCTTGTGTGTGTGTGTGTATATATATATATTTATATATATATATATACAGTATTCGACAAATCCATTAAAATACAGGCCCGTGGCGACTGGATTTGACCCTGTGGCGACCTCCTCATGGCCGACACCAAGCAGGGCGGGATTGGGAGCGGGACTAGGTGGCGAGTAGATTTTTGGGTTCGGCGAGTAGATTTTTGGGTGATTTGGCAACCACTATATATATATATATGCATGTTAAAAATGGTTTTTGAAGCAAAAAGTGGCACTGTGTGCTCATTTGCATGTCATTTCCCAGAATCCCTTGCTGCAGTGGAAGTGCTGTATGCTGGGTGTTAATGGTGAAAGGTGGGGTTGCAGACCTGCCTAAGACATGCAGATGAGCATACAGTTGTATTTGCATATATATATATATATATATATATAATATATATATATATATATATATATATATATATATATATATATATAAAACGAAAAAAGAAGAGAGCGCAACCCTATACCGCAATAGGAAATTTATTCGGGAAGGGAAATCAGAACAAGGGGATCATGCGCACTTACAGAAAAAAGTTAAAAACAAGCAATAGTGAATCATATCACCGCCAACGATGCAGGGAGATTAATCCTGAGCTGTGTCCAATCAGCTTCCACGCCACCATCCGTCTTAGAATAAGAGATGTCCCGATGTAGATGAGGCACTCACCGATAACAGCACACAAAATAACATGTGGCGCGACAAGGCACGATCGCATCGCGGAGTAGTGACTCAATGTCTGGTACCACGTGTTTCCAGCTTCCTAACGCGTTTCGTCACGGACAGCGATTTCTTCAGAGGATTCTGGGTAACGTCATAGCCCAGCGCCTTAAGAGTTCCTCTGTTGTCAAGCTAAACATAATTCAGCCAATCAGGCTGCTTGGCAACCCTGCACCAAAGATCCTTCTGGATCTAAAGGACCGATCAGGGAACTTCACTGGCCTACAGTATGACCCTGACCCAGTAAAAAATAAAAAATATACAGACAATATGCAGACATATACCACTAACATACTATATATTATGTTATCTGTTGTTTGTGTCTTGTATGTCCTGCTCTAGAATTTGATATTGTGCTTGCGTCTATTATTAACCCCTTGTGCGCTGCTTATCTAACATTATTCGGTTGTTGTTAATATTTGGTTTATGTGCATGTTTCTTTAGTTTAGCGCTCCTATATTTGTTTTTTTGTTTTATTTATATATATATGCGTATGCCCCTGAGGAAGGTCCCATTCTGTAGGACCGAAACGTTGGGTTTCTGGATGTATTTTTGCTTTCACTAATACACTTTGATTTTCAACATTGAGTGCTGTCTCTTGTTTACCAATCCTTGGAACGGTAACGTATAACTATATATATGACAAGAAAAAAGAAGAAAGCGCACGGCCCATAGCGTAAAAACGTTTCACATTTAATAAAGGAAATGGGAAGGGAGGGATTACGCTCACTCTCCATATTGGATTTGGTTCATCCCTCTGAAAGCTAACTTCACTCTACTACTACAAGTGTTTTCTAAAAACTGGACATTCAAGGGACTGGATACTATGACTTGTTGTTGTTTTGTGCTGTCTGTCTATGTATGCATAGTGCTGTGCTATTGTAATATCCAGACAAACATTTTTTTCCACTTTTAGCAAGTTTTGAATCTAGTATTATATGATTCATTAGTATCACGTTTATTTTGGCGCTACTTCTTTTTCTCTTTTATATATATATATTTATGTATGTAAAAGAGTGCACTTAGGGTTAGAACCACAGAAGTGCGTAACCTTTTTTGCACTACATTATTGCCATTTTACGTATCTATCGTTTATGATACTCTTTGGTTAACGCCAAAAATATTGCATCAATACATTTTAACGGACGTCTGGCTTACATATATACTTATATGTAGATCATATGGTAATGAGCAGTTGACCCAACAACGGAGATCCTCAGACCTCCTGTCATGTTAGCGCATTTCATACTTTCCAAAAGCTGGCGTTGTATACATCCAGACCCTGATTATCACTGAGATATTTCTGGGAATTGCCTAAAAGCAATGTCATGAGTATAGGACTTAACCCTTTCATTACAAAAAGTTACATGTCAAACAAAGATACAGGCATACCCCGCTTTAAGGACACTCACTTTAAGTACACTCGCAAGTAAGTACATATCGCTCAATAGGCAAATGGTAGCTCACGCATGCGCCTGTCAGCACGTCCTGAACAGCAATACCGGCTCCCTACTTGTACCGAAGCTGTGCACAAGCGGGGAGACTATAGAGCCTGTTACAAATGCGTTATTTACATCAGTTATGCACGTATATGACGATTGCAGTACAGTACATGCATCGATAAATGGGGAAAAAGGGAGTGCTTCACTTTAAGTACATTTTCGCTTTACATACATGCCCTGGACCCATTGCGTACGTTAATGCGGGGTATGCCTGTATATATGTGCTCATTTGCATGCCATTTCCCAGAATCCCTTGCTGCAGTGGAAGCACTTTATGCTAGGTGATAATGGTGAACAGCAGAGGTGCAGACCTGTCTAAGACTTGTGAATGTGCTCACAAGTGATGTTTTCATTTGCTATATATATATATATATATATATATATATATATTTATTTATGATCATATAAATGTCTGAAACACATAAACTGTTGTATTGGTTTTAATGATTAAAGAGATATGTTTGTGTGACCTAATATGCTAATATGGTATATAATGTAATAATGACTGTATTAAGTATGGGTGTACAACAATGTATTTATATACATATCTCTACAATAATAATTCATATTTATTTGTTATTAATATAAAATAAATGAAGGAAGGGCACTATAAATAATGGAAAAAGTTGATAAGTGTAAAAATGGAAAATTTCCCAATATTACAACAAGATTTGCATTAGCTTTTGGTAGCGCACATGAGTAACACGTCTGAAACGCTTGCGTTAATAACACAAGTTAAAGTTTGACCAATGCGCATGTGCATTGTATTGGTAAACGCATCTCTGCACAACGCAAATCCCCGTTAATAGCGCTGCTACTTTTACGAACGGACGTTTTTTTCGCATCTCAGCTTTGAGAATACCAGTTGAACTGAAGAAAAATAACGTCCGTTCCCGATTTCGGTAACGAGTGTTATTAGGGCAGATGTGACGGACATCTGAGAATCTACCCCTTAGAAGGGAGAAAGACAGAACCTAAGAAGCAGCGGTTTCCGGAACCTTCAGCACGTATAAAGAAGTTTCGCTACGTATAAGCCTTCATTCTATTCATTAGGGGAAAACAATTTAAATAGTAGGTTGATCTTCTACTTTTCAAAGGACAATCCCAAGCAGGACAAAAGTGAACTGAAGACAGTGGCAAGTTCAATAGGTCAACCCACTCAGTGCCTTATGGACGTACAAATTAATCAGGTTTTGTGCATTTTCTATGGAAGTGCTGACTGTAAACTAAGGGACACATGGTTTGATGATGTTTGGGAAATTATCTTATCACTAAGACATTATATAGTGGGTAACATTCTTTGATATGTCTTTTTTCAACCTCATCTGCTACGTAACTATGCAACTTTGTTATAGCTTTGTTCTTTTGTTTACAAAATAAACATGTGGTATTATTAGTCAAACATATACAGGCTCGGTTTTATTATTCCTAAGATAGAAATAGGCAGGATAGTTACTTTTAGGCTGATTGCGTCTTTTCTAGAAATCTAATTACACTGTTATTATAAAGGTATTATGTTTCTGAGCAGTTAGGTTCAACTGCCCCTTTAACTTCCCAGTTTTCAATCAACTCTATGTTTGCTTCGGGATCATGCCCAAAAGGTTATGAGGCATTGTCGAGGGTACTAGACAAGGAGGCCAATGACATAAGGTGCAAATAAGGGTGGGTAGCCATGTAGGTCCTTTCTTCCATGTACAGGTGGTCCTCGGTTATCCACCGGAATCGGTCCTGCAAACCGCCGTCGGATAGTGGACTGTCGGATTATGGATTCATGTTAATCCGCAGCGGTGAGCGTCGGAGAATCCGTTCCGACGCTGGATAATGCGTTCTGCGAAGAATGCATTATCTGGCGTTGGATAATCCGTTCAATGGATAACAGACCAACGGATAGCGAGGACCACAGAGAACTGACTAAGGCAGAGGGAGACACAGTGATTACTAAGCCGGACCTCCAGAACATGCATAAAGAAATGCGAGCAGGTTTTCAGTCAGCTCTGGATAGAGCTGTAAAGGAATTTAAAACAAAAGATTCTTTGCTAGCTAAAAGAACTATGTAGCTTGAAAATAAGATGGACATTTCACTACAAAACCAGGTAAATACTGACGATGAGGCCCTGCGTCTCAATGAAGAGATATGAGGTATGGAATGGATGATCTGGAGAACAGGGAGCGAAGGCAGAATTTACAAATCCGTCATGTCCCTGAGTCTGTGTCCACAAAAGCCCTGCAGCCATATCTTAAGAGACTGTTTACGTCAACTGACCCCAAGCTACAAGATGGCGAACTTTTGATGAATAGAGCTCATAAAGCCTTGGGTCTGACATTTGTTGACCCTAAAAGAAGCAAAGATGTGGTCCTAAGACTCCACCAATATGCAACCAAGGAAAGGATTATAAAAGGCTGCAGAAACAGAGGCTCAATTGAATTTGAAAACATCTCTATCCAGATTTTCCAGGATCTGTTTAGGGTGACAATTGAGAGGAGGAGAGGGTTGCGATCAGTGACGGCGGTACTCCAGGAAAAGGATATTCGCTACCGCTGGGCCTTTCTGTTCCGCCTTGTAGTCAACCATGAAGGCAGACAAATCTCGCTCCATTACCCCGAAGAATCAGCATCTTTCCTGTCGGCGTTGGGTCTGGCCCCCAGGTATGGATCGGGTCAGTGCCAAGGACCTCGGGACGACAACACAGATGACAATCGATCGACCGAGGGTGCAGTTGCCCGGAGATAAAAGGTTTAAGACCGTCTGTGCCTTTGAGGGACTCTTGTTGAATCACTCTGCTGTGGTTCTCTAGAAATGTGGAAGATTTAATTGGCATCCACGGCTGTTTTCTCCAATTGACGATCCGTCTACCTACGACGACCGCGTGAAGTCTATGCCGGACCTATAATTATCTGCTTCCCCTCTACTTTTCTTCCCCTTGGTTTTTCCTTTTTTATTCCTTATAACCTTTGTAGGGACTGTTTCATCAGCTGGTCTGCTGATCGGTGGAACAAAAATGACGACTGTGCCTTTTGCGGGCCCTGGCTATGGCTTGGATGAAGGTGCGATCAAGGGACTGAGAATAGAGGAAGGGAGGGTATGTGGGTGGGTGAAAGCCCAATATGCCCGACGTCAGGTCACCCCTAGTAGGGCCATGTGCCCGCCAGGGCGGTAGGGTCTGGCCGCAAAATTGGGATGAGCGGCTGGTTACACTCCTTTTTCTTTATGGTTTAAATTTAGTTTTTAGTGTCTTTTTTTTGTTGGTATCCAGTTTTTGCTCACAACTTTCACATGAGAGAGAGAGAGAGACACGACATTGGGAATTTATAGTCAAGCATCATTGAAGTAGTATCCCTGAATGTTAAAGGCCTTAGTAGAAATGGTAAGGGCAGATTAGCCCTACAACCGTGATGGTGGTTATATGTGTTACACTGTTAGTTTTCTACCTTTCCCTCATTATTATATGCAATCAGGTTTTGCTATACTAAGCAGTACCAGGTAACATTTGTGGCAGAACTAAGGAGGGTCCTACTCTGCCGAGCTCCATTATTGTTTGGGTAATATCAGCTGGTTCACAACTATGCTATCTAATTAGTAGCAAGTGTTTGATAGGGTTTGTACATTTGCAGTTCACCTTATACTACTATAGTTCCTATTTTGCTATTTCAGCCATCAGCACATGGTAATACTGCTATATATATATATATATATATATATATATATATATATATATATATATACACACACAGAGTCAGCATCTCACTGGTTAATTACCCAGTATTGCTACACCCTAATCTACCGCCTAACCGGGGATCTTATCTATTTTATGTGTATATTTTTAAATGTTATTGTTGTGTATTATAGAAATAAAATGTTGTTATTTTAGTTTAATTGTGAGAACAGTACTCACCCTGATGTGTCGATTCAAGGAGAAATAAACTACTCCTTTAGTGGGTTATTGTATACCCCTATCATTACGGTATTCATATCACACTTTGAGTGCAGCAATTGGGGTTCTTGTGTTAGCTTTAGGCTAACTTCTGTCTCTACCATATGCATTTTATCCCCTTGCACCCTAGTTCCTCTTTTAGTTTAATTGGAGAGCGTTGATTCCATTTCTATAGGTAGTTATAGTTGCAAATACCCAATGATTGAGTACATAAATTACCCACTTGAACACCAAAGCAGGACAGATATTTTGTAATTAATGCAAAAAAAATGTAAGTGTAATTTGAATTTAGCTACTAAATTGTGGTAGAATTTTGACCAGTTTTCAATTGTTTATAATTTCTGCACGCGCGTCTGCCAGGCTGGCGGTGCGTCTAGCAGCGGCCCCCGGTCCGCAATGAGCTGCAGGGGGAAAGATAGGGGGGGAGTGACTGGGGCACGGCCGTGATGTCACCCGGCAGGTTCACCCTCATTGGCTGAACCGCCTGGGGGCGTGGCCTAGCGCTCCGTCGCGAGGCCTGATCTCAATTCTCTTGAGAGCAGGAGAAACTGTCAGCGCAGCGCAGTGGCCCCCCTCGCAGCGGGCCCGGCCCCATTGTGGGGCGGCTCTTGTCTCTGCAGCGTCCCCCACAGTGGGCGCTGCAGAAGCCAGCGGGGACCTGGTCTAAGTGTTGAATGCAGCAGCCATTTTAACCTCCCAGGAAGGCACATTTTCAGCAACTGATATCTCCAGAACTCAACAACAGAATTTATAAAGGGTGGGATGGCTAAAAACAGCAATCACTAAAGGGTGCTAGTGACCGTATTGGTCCCAGAAAGATCTGATGAAGAGATTTCTGCAATCTCAAAAGTTTATGCACAAGACAACCTTGTGCAATGGTAATGTAATGTTGGTCCATTAAAAGTATCTTACTAATAAACAGCAACGAAAGGATGTTGCCGTTGGTAAATAAAAAAGAAACATTTTTTTTAAATGATGATCGGATTGTTGCTTTAATGGCAAAATATATAATACAGAAGTCCATTCAATGATCTAGAACTCAGCTAACATTTTGTTGAAGTGCACGACACACGAAGGAAATAATTCAGGGAAAGCACATCGTATGTTACATGTACAGTAACTGGAGTGGTTTGTATGGTAGAGGTTAAAAGTCCTCTAAAGTTGTTAATATTACTTCCTACCAGCATTAACCTTGTTGTTTATTATGATGACTTTAAGGTACTTGTCCTCTGTCGTGGAGACAATTTTGATACACCAGCACTTTAAGAAACCAAGCCGAGAACAGCAGGCAGTCAAACAGGAGCTTGTTGATTTCTGGATGGATTTCCTTGTTGAATCCACAAATACAGATGTGTCTATGGTACGATTCCCTGTAAGTATTTGCATGTATTTACTTATATTTTTTACCGTTTCAAGATTTTACCGGTTTTAAAGTTTAGAATGTTGCTAGCAATTCAGAATTCATTCGGTAGCCTTATTACCATTTGATAATAACATAATTGCTTATACTGGTTAAAGCAGCAGTTCAAGCTGCCGTTTAAAAAAAAAAAAAATATATATATATATATATATATATATATATATATATATATTTTTTTTTTTCCCCATTCAATATTTGCATCAATACAATCTACACACTGACAAGTGATTAGCTAAATTGTCGATCGATCCATTCTCCTGTGATCAATCGACAAAGATTCGGCTTGGGGTTCACTAAATGTCTGTCAGTGCAGCAGAAGAGGACCCAAGATGCAAAGTTCTGTGGGGAAGATCATGTGACCAGACAGTCACTAAATACAATTTGTGCGGCTAGAGAGAGGGCAGGGCTCAAAAAGGGGTGTGATAGAGCCGGTTTCAGAAGAGGAAGGGGATGTGACTTTGTAAATGGTTGCTATAAAGACAAAAAAAATGATCGTTACATTATAATACATCAAAAATGTCTTTTAAAAAATATATATTAAAGAAAAAACACACGTAGGATATTGCTTGAACTGCAGCTTTAATGGATGCAACCAAACTACAGGATTGCATTAAGGCTTACACAATTATGAGAGAGTTGCATTTATTTTTACTTCGTTTGGTCGCCTTATTAAGTGCCTCGTGATTTTATTAACTCATGTGTTTGATATGAGTATAGAAGCTCTCTTAAGAAATAGAGGGCATATAGTATCAGCTAGTAAGTATCCTGGTCAGAGCATACTCTGAAAACAGTAGAACTAAAGTGAATAGAACACATTCCTTTATTGTATCTCACGTTTCCTTTTCAATAAAGAGGCTTTCTATTGAGAGACAAAAAGATTGCCCGTGTGTGAAACCTCACCTAGTGTGAAGAAGAGGAACAGGATATGTGTGACAAAGCAGAGAGGGAACTAGCACATTCTCACTGTTACAATATGACCTAAAAGAATGAAGCTGCGTGAAAAAACTTCATTGTGCTCTAAAGTGGCGCTATAATAAACAACAAAATAAGTGACTTAAAGTGATAGTGGTGATATAATAAATGATACCGGTAAGTTCTTGGGTTGGTCTGCAACTTTCAAATCACAAATTTCTTCTTCCGTTGGGGAGGGTAATTCTTTGAGTGGATGCACAGTGACACTTACATTCGTAAAAAGAGGGAATAAGCCACAACAGCGCTGTGATATAGAGTAACTCAGACAGAATGTGACTAATACTATTCACACTCGGTGAGTATACAGGTGGTCCTCGGTATCCGACGGCCCTCTTCCGGCCGAAGGCCTTATCAGATGCTGCATAATGCAGTCCACTGGACGCGTTATCCGACGTTGGAACTCCTCATCTGTCGCTCACCGCCGCGGATTAACATGGACACGCAATCCGTCGGTCCCTTATCCGATGGCGGTTTGCGGAACGCATTACGTCGGATAAGCGAAGGACCGGCTGTATAGTGCACAATAGAAGGAACATTCCATGTTTCTAATGAAAACACTGGAAGATTGTTCCAAGTACCTTCAGAAAGATGGAGCAGAACAACACAGCAATGTAAATCTGTTTTGCAACCACAAAAGGTCTTGTGAAAATAAGCCTTTGTATACACCCCCCCCCCCACCCTCCCTCCCCCCCAAGACTTACATACATGGGATTTCCAGTAATTGACATTTTGCGCAATATGTTTGCATAGCCAAGAATTAGAATAGGTGTCATTGAGTACATGCAATTCTCTGACACCTATCTCTGTGTCTCTTCCTTTCTCTCTCTACTGTAGGTCTTGATACTAGAACCCACAAAAATCTACCAGCCTTCATATCTATCAATGAATAGTGAGGCTGAAGTTAAGACTATATCTATTTGGCATGTGCTTCCTGATGATAAGGTAAATGTGCAGAATTGATTATGGCCTCTTGTTGTTCCAAAAAATCCATACAAAGTAAAAAAAAAAAAAAAAAAAGACTGCCACAAAATATGATGATGGTTACATACATGCTTACACATGTTCTGTGGCCCAGGACTAGAAGTTGCTGCCCACTACCCCCTCCACCCCCCGCCATCATCCCGTGTCAGGGGCCTGGCGAGCCCTCCCCTCTCACACCCATATTTCTCTCCTCCCTCTGTTTCTCACTCTTCCTCCCTCACTCTCCCCCCTCTCTTGCACCCCACTCTCCTCTCTTCCCCCCCCCTCTGCTGTCACTCACTTACCCCTCTAAGTCCTGCTCCATCATTCCCCCCCCCCATATCACACTCATTTCCCCCTCCTCCACTGGCCACACACACAATTCCCCTCAATACCCATACACCCTGCTCCCACACTGCCCACCCCCACCCCAGTACACACACAATACCCCCGCCCAATATGAAACAACCCCCCCAAATACAGACACCACAGCCCCCCAAATAGACACGACAACCCCCCAAATACAGACAACACTAACCCCCAAATACAGACACCACTACACCCCAAATACAGACACCACTACACCCCCAAATAAAGACACCACAACCCCCCAAATACAGACACCACTACCCCCCCAAATAAAGACACCACTACACCCCCAAATAAAGACACCACAACCCCCCAAATACAGACACCACTACCCCCCCAAATACAGACACCACTACCCCCCCAAATACAGACACCACTACCCCCCAGATACAGACACCACTACCCCCCAGATACAGACACCACTACCCCCCAGATACAGACACCACTACCCCCCAGATACAGACACCACAACCCCCCAAATACAGACACCACTACCCCCCAAATAGCGTACAGACACCACTACCTCCCCCCCCCCCCCAAATACAGACACCACTACACCCCCCAGATACAGACAAGCTTTGCTGCAGTGTAAACCAATAGGTGTAATTCTTGGATAACAGAAAGTGGTAAATAAGTGTATTTGTGTTGCATTGTACTGATTTTGTGCACTTTGTGAATTGTATGAACACTGTATATTGGTTTATTTCAGGAAAAGGAAGCTATGCATGGGCTTGACAACAGCTTGACAGATTATGTAAATATTCTATTTTTATGCTTCTCTATATTAATTCCCAAACTTTCAACGGACATAAAAAATTGGGAAACATGTTGGGGGGGAGGGGGGTGAAGCAGGACACTGAAATTTCCCCAAATAGTATATATTTTTTTTAAGGTTCCATGTTGTTCACAAACTTGTTGCTGCTTGTCTCTGTTGACTAATCCTGTTCTTTTCCATGTTACAGGAAGGAATCCATGAGTGGGACTTCAATGCTTCCACTATCAGAGGAGTAAGGCAAGTTTTTCACTTGTATTTTGTATATATTTCAAATTACAATTGCCTGTCAAAAGAGGAACATGCTGCAATATGTGTATTGACTATATGCTGACTGAATATTATGCATCTCGGTGAACCGACCAAACAAAAACACCACTAACGGTACAAATAGAGCAACGGCAGTGATTGGTGACTCCCTCCATGCACCATGTTACTATTTCAGGCAAAGTGTTCCCCATTGGGTTTGCATTAGAGCAGTCACCATTACTTACATGACTTGGGGCAGTCCTATAAGACTCTTGTTCAGGAATAATCCCTCTCTGTTTTACCGGCGCCTTCAATAAATAAAAGTGCCTGCTGGCAGAAATAGTGCTGACAAGTCACCAAATAAAGCGAATTGGCTACAGGTTGCGACACGTGGATTTCCCCCTTTACCATTTTAAGGGACTGCAGCTTTAAAGAGAAGGAGGTGTTGAGTCTCATACTCTGTATGTGTGTTTTTCCAGACGTGCGAGGGAACAACAGGTCTCCTTTTCCTGCAAACCTAGCATGCTGCTTTTCTTATATTCACAGCGAAAGTGTGAAGAACGGAAATATATGCAGGACATTTTTAAAAGCTATACTTCCATGTTACTTAACCAGTTAGCAAGACAATTGAGTGAGTAAGTTGATATAAAGCTTATGTGACAGCCTTATTTATTAGGCTTCAATTGGGCCGATAGAGGCTAAGGCCATACAGCGAAGGCTGTGACGTCACCCGTGTGAAGCGGGTACATTTTGTGTCCATGTTGGATGCGCCGTGGGGGCCGTGACTAGGGACATCACAGAGCTGGTTCGCCCAATGGCTCGCGTGACCGGCCTGTCGCGCCAAGAAATCAGTTTCAACTGATTTCTTGTGCAACGTGCGCCCCCCTTGCTTGCGCGGTCTATGGGCGTGATCAATGCCTTTAGGCAATGTGATCGCGCCCTGCGCAGATGCCTCCGCTCGGTCTGCGGCAGTATGTACCTGCCCTTAGGTCAATGGAAATGCCATTAATTTGAATGGTAGATATCCCGCCATCTTTCTGCGTTCGGTACTGTTGCTGTTTATTCAATCGGACCTGTACAGCAGAAGAAGACTTGGAGACAACCAAAGGATTTGCGGCCACATTTGCTAAGAGATGCTATGCCGTAAGATATCTGCTGGCACAGGAAAGTAACTTTTAGCATAGCATTGCTTTGATTATATGGGTCTCAATGAAAAACACAGTAAGCATTAGGAGTAATGATTTTAGTCATTTTGTGTAATCTAAATAGTGATGCCTATTTTCATGTGTTCTGGACATCGGGTTCACAAAGGGTTATACAATGATTTGATGTCCTGTGAAGCACAGCTTCTGCTTCCATTGCATTCTGAAACTAGACTCAACAAGTCCCACAGTGCACATTTGAGTACATGTTTGTTCAGAGAATCACACTATAGCACAGGTACCAGGAACAAATGTCCTTAGGGAGAAGTACTTTTCCTTTAGCGATATTATGCTGTTCCTGCAAACACACAAGGTACGTCTGTGAATGCAACTGTGGACCAATGACACTTTACATTGTAGATTTGAAGCAAACAAAATAAAAGGCGCTGTTTTACAACCTTTGCATGTACTTATTTGTGACAATTTTATGTCACCTTGATGTATCTGTGGATACCTTAAAAATGTAACGTTTGCTTCCTTTTTGTTCCAAAACAAAATACAAAAACACATTTTTGGCTACATAACTAAATTTTGATTTATAGCTCTTTAAAGTTAAAATATGCTTTATTAGTACCAACGTAGCATTTATAGTTACCTGTTCCTGGAAGGAACCACACCCATTCAAGTGTCTGTGGGGTTTTTTTGTAGATGCCTGTAGCTTTCTTGATAATGACCTCACCTTTTCCAAATTGCATATGCAAGAAAATAAAGTCTGTTATGTTTTCCTAATGAAGTCTCTTGTCAAAAAAGTATCCTAACTATGAAACAATAAAGATGTCTAAGGTAAGATGGTGCCACTCACTCTTTTGAGCCTTTGATAATGGTTTTGGTGTGTGGTGCTGGAACAGGAGACATGCCATCTCTTCTCTGCACAAAGTACCTTAAACTTGCTTTGTCCCCTGAAACATGGTGCCTCCATCTTGCAATCAGGGCTAGCAGCAGGTGGGGTGAGAGGCCGGAGACCTATCCCAGGCCCAGCTGATACCGGAAGTCGGGCACAACTTCCCTGATCATCTTGGACCTTCCTCTGCAGCTGGGACGGGGCCCGCAAACCTCCTCCTCTTACTATACTCAACAAACCTTCTGCACCACAAACCACCCTGTCAACAACCCCTGTCCTGTGCCCCATACAAAAAGTCAGCAGCCCTGCCTGCAATAAAGAAAATGCTACAATTAATTTGCAAGATTATGCCCAGTTTGTGCAGCGGAGCATCCGTCCACTTCTACAATAGTTTCCTTCCAGACCAAAATGGCTCGATATATCATGTTTGATATACAGTAATTTACATGTGTGTTGTCTTGTCAGTGCATTCATCCCACAGCAGTATGCTTTTCTGCCACCAAAAAATCTGGCAAATAAATAGAAATTCTCAGGACCGGTTCCCAATTTTTAGATATATTGGGACTCAAAAAAAGCCAGAGCTTTATGAGTCATTTCCTGTTTCCATTTTGTGCTGCCAGTATTTATATAACTGGAAATGTGCAATAGAAGTAGACTGAGACGCACCATCCGTTGTGCTTCATCACACTGCAACAATGCTTACGTTGTGTAGGGTAAGCGTAAGCATTTTGCCTGGCTCATTATAAAAAAAGGTGGATCTCAAAGATCAGAATTTATATTCCAATGTGTACTAATATTGATGCATTTCTTGCTTGTAAACAGCAAACATGGCCATAAGCTGTGCAAGGTTCCCTGCTTAAATGTTCCTTGTGATTAAAACACTCCTTTATATTTCTTTCTGTGCAGCATTTCAAAGTTTGAAGAAAGATGCTGCTTTCTGTATGTGCTGCACAACTCTGATGACTTTCAGATATACTTCTGCACAGAACTCCACTGCAAAAAGTAAGTTCTACTCGCTCCTTTAAACAAAAAACAAACGACTCTTCATTGTTAGGGAATACAGTACTGGTTTGTCCATAACATGAATAACTTTGTTGAATAGACCCCATTATCTAAATACATTGTGACATACTGTACAGTATGCAAACATCCTAATTAGTGAATAGTGGCAGAATAATACTACAGCAGCAAGCACTAAGATACTCTTTTCAGTGCAGGCAGTGACCGTTTACTGGGGTTATGGGAAATTGCCCTCTAACGTTCACCAAACTCTCACAGTAAACCTATGTACTCTGATAGTTTGAACTGGAATACATATGTAATCATTGAATTTCTCATGTTTAAAAATGAATCATATATAAAGTATTATATTTTGCTCTATGCAGGATGGTCATGCGTAGCTTCAAACTTTTTAGTAATGTACTACTGCATGATATGTGTGAAGAGGCTTACCTTTGTATTAAACGTATAGGAATTTACAGTACAATAGAAAGAGTTTTACAGCGTATAGGTACACATCAGGGTAGAGATGTATATAGCAAGCCTGAGCAATTATTCTATTTAATCTTTATTCTGTCATTTTCATTCTCTTGTTGGTTTTTAGATTCTTTGATATGGTCAATAGCATAACTGAAGAAATCGGAAAAAATATAGAAGAAGGAGAATGTGATGGAGATTCCCTGGAGGTTGGAATACAATCCAATAATACACAAGAATAACTTATTTTATCTTATTTATGTGGTTTGAGAAATTAGGTTATTGCAAGAACATAGAATTCTGTGTTTTGCCAGTTTTGGTGGTACAATGACTCCAGGAGTGTTCATTCTGCATATCTCAGCATCAAAGTATGAATGCATCCTATCCTCATGCTGCACTTTTAAAGCAGCAATCCTTCCTTGGATTCAAACAGTTGGTACCTTGGAGCAGACCTGGGCTATTTTTTTGCACTGGGGACACCCAGGGTCCAGACAGCCTTACTGGTTTAGTTGCCAGTGTCCTGCAGATCTTGAGTTCTGAAGGCTAATAGGAAGTCAAAACGTCATCAGGGTCAAGGACAATGCCATCTTTTTATTGGACAACCATTTAATTCTTGCATTGCTCTATTGACGTACCTGGTATGGCATGGGACATGGCACACCAGAGGATCTTGTCATTTAGTGGGCGGTCGCGGTCAAGTGATTAGCTATTAAAGCATTCACATGGCTGCAAATCTTACAAGTCTAGTGGTGGTGTTGGGTTCTTGGCGGTTGCCACGTACGGCACACCTGTGAGCATGTGGCCTGTATATGGATCAATGGTTAATACACGGTTATATAGCTGACCCACTTTTCACCTTCTGCAAAGGTCCCTCAAATTAACAAGATCTCCTCACAATCCGTCCCAATATACTTTCTATCACGAACAGCACACTTGTGATGCATGTGACATATATGCAACCAGGGTTAATACACAGAGCTAAACGAACCAACTCGCCTTTCGCCTCCGCCAGGTACTTCAAATTAGTTAATATTTACCCCTTACTTGATTGCAATCTATAGCTATCCGCAGCCACCACCAAAAGATAAATGCAGACAAAATGTTTTTTTTTTTTTTGCCATGGTCTAATGGTCCCTGTTTATTAAAGAAAAAGCTATGCAACTACAATAACACACACAAATCTGTTGTAGCAAAATGTGTTTGAAAATATACTTTGCTCTATGCAAAGCAAGCAAACCGTTCATTCAGAGACCAAAGCATTACGTTCATTTTTTGTTTTAATATACCAGTATATATAAAAATACAGTGCTTAGGTTGTACAAAAATATTATTCCAAAAACATACAATTATAATAAATGCAGAAAAGTTTCTTAAAATAAAACAATAAACATAGAATCTAACCTACGTTAGCTGATAACATTGATCAGATCTTTTCCCAAAGGGTCCAGCATGGACACTCCCTTTGTTGAAATCGAATTTTCTATTCAAACATGCCTACATTTATGCCGAGATCATCTGCATTGAAGCACACATTAACCCCACCCCTTTTCATCAATCGGCCCTCATGACGTTTACGACTTGCGTTCTTGCGACGTTTAAATGTTTACAACAAACGTTTGTTATATACATATGCCACGTTCAATAGCTCTCCTTTTTGGCACTTATACACATATATATTTTGTTGTCTGAATTCATGAAAGGTTTTTCTGAATTTTGATTTGTTTACTGTAACAAGACTAATTTTGACCGGCTTGGTCCTAAATGTGAGCGACAAATTGATATTTGTCCCTTGCCACTGCCTAAACATGAAGGGTTTGGCCTTATTGCATCCGTCTTATTGCAACTGTTACGAATATCTATTAGTTATTCTTCAGAATAGATGTCATCCCAGTATAGCCTCATTTTTAATAAATGTACTCTTGTGGAATACCCTCTTAGCCACGCCCCCTGAGCCCTGCAGAACCTTCCAAAGAATATCTTCGAAGGGGCCTTTAAACCGTTTAGTTAATGTCTAGTGTCAGGTACGCCATATTTTATTCCCATTTCTGGCAAAGCACATGCTGACTCAAGTTAATCTAAGTCCTATACAACACAGACATGCCTTGACAGGCCATAAAAAACATATATTGTTTTTTTTGTTTTGTTTTTATTGGAACTTATTTTTTATTTACATTTTTAGAAAAATATAGGGGAAGGGATACAGAAATAGATAAAAAGGGGGAGGGGGATAGGTACCACAAATTTAACACCAGTATCAAAAAACTAAAATATAACGACGCTAGACAACCACAACTCCACACATTATACAGAGTAACCAACTCTGAGAGAAAATACAGCCCTCGGTCCACAGTAACTCAAAAATTCACATATTCCCCCTAGAGTACCAGGGCTTCCAAACTTTTTTACATTTTCTTGAGTTATTTCTCACATAAGCTTGTTAGGCTTTCCATAGATTGCGCCTCATTTACTCTCGAGATAATCTCTCCTGGAGGGGTTGGGACTTTTTCCAGGCCCCTGCAATTGCACGTCTCGCCGCGGTCAGAATGTGTAACAATAATTTAGATATATTTCGGTTTAAATTATCTAGCGGCTTACCCAGGACCATTATAAGCAGAGAAATAAAAACTTGGTACAATATTGAGATAAGACCCCACTGATTATTTTTCTACACACTTCTTCGAATACAGAACACTCTGGGAAAGACCCAGCCGGAGACAGCTGTCTAAGATAATGGGAAACTTGTAAAAATCTGAACACCTCAGCACCCGTGAAAGAGTATTGCTGACAAAAATCACTGAAATTTAACAATTTACCATTCAATAGCATATCCCCCACATCTCTAACATTTTTAGCCTTCCATAAATCCAAAGTACCAGAAACCAACCAAAATCAGGGTTGTCAAAAATAAGGGTACATCTCGAGGGAGCTGAAAATAGTTGATAATAAATTTTGACCCTATGCCAAATTTTAAGAGAACGTGTTATTCTGCCGAATCAAAAAAGTCTAGTCTGGAACATTTTGTTGGCTTATTATTCCACAGAAGGGCCGGGAGAGCCGCAGAGTTATTAAATATATTTTCTAAATCTACCCACCGATATTGATTTTCCTGAGAATGGCAAAATATGATCTGTTTCAAATGGGAACCTAAATATATTTCCTAATATCAGGGACCGCCAGACCCCCTCTTTCTCTGGGTGCGAGCATAACTGATCTCGCCAATCTTTGTCTTTTGTTACTCCATATAAACTGCATGATTTTATTCTGTAAATCCTGTATATATTTTATCGGGATAGCGACTGGTAGTGTCTGAAAATGGTAAAGCAGTTTCGGAAGGACAGTCATCTTGACTGATATAATACGGCATATCCAGGAGATTTGGTGACCACTCATAGTAAAAGATCCCATTTAATTCTAGTTAAAAGCTCTGGGTAATTATATTTATAAAGAGATTGATAGTTTTTTGTGAGAATGATCCCTACATTTTTAAATCTTACATTATTCCAGTGATAATAGAAATTTAATTTGATTATTTTTACCTCAGTATCTGATAAAGTTAAATTTAGTGCCTCTGACTTGGCCGAATGAATTTTATAGCCTGAAAATGAACCAAACCTAGAAAGCTCTTCTTGTACATTTGGAAGAGAAGTCAGAAGATTAGAAATTGTCAAAATAATATCTTCGGCAAAAATAGATCATTTTAAATTTTACTGGATGATCTTGATACCCTGTATTTTAGGGGTTTTCCTCATTTTAATTGAAAGCGGCTCAATTGTTAACACAAAAAGCAGGGGAGATAATGAGCATCCCTGCCTGGTGCCATTACTCATTTTAATTTGGTTTAAATACCACCCTGGCATTTTCAAAGAAGCTTTTGGTGCGTTATATAGGGCTTGGACCCCCTTTAAAAATGGATCGGAAAAAACAAACTCCTGCATAGTTCTATCCAGAAAATCCCATTTAATTCTATCGAACGCTTTTTCGGCGTCTTAACTAAATAACATCGCTTTGGGTTTAGAAGACTATATATAATCAATTATATTGATAATAATCTTACGTGTATTGTCCGAGGCTTGACGCATGCTTATGAAACCTACCTGATCGTTATGAATTAGGTGGGGCAGGATTGGGTTTAATCTATTAGCCAAAATTGTACTATACATTTTTAAATCTGTATTAAGAAGTGAAATTGGCCTGTAGCTTGCGCAACTCATTGGGTCATTTCCTTATTTAGGTATCACTACTAAATTTGCTTGTGACATTTGCGTGGGAATCTGGGAACCCAATAAAAAAAGCTATTGAACATATCTAAAAGATATGGTGCTAAAATTCCCCCAATATTTTTTATAGTATAGATTTGAAAATCCATCTGGGCCTTGGGCTTTTGAGGGTTTCAGACCTTAAATAACCTCTTTTAACTCTGCAATATTTATTTTAGCATTGAGTCCCTCCGATTCTTCCGCAGACAGCTTTGGAAGTTCGCATGCCTGTAAATAGCTCTCTATTTGTTCACTGGATGTTTTATTAAAGTTGGGGTCTGATGAGTCCAGATTAAACAAATTATTATAGTATTTATAAAATTCCTCTGCAATTTGGAAAGGTTATATGTGATTTCCCCGTTACCCCGTCTTATCGCTGAGACTTGCAATTTAGATTTAACACCTTAGTTTACTAGCGAGCAGCTTATCTGCTTGATTACCCGTATCATAATAGGTCTGACGAATCCATATTAATGCTTTCTCTGTGTCTTCCAATCTTAATTTATGTAATTCCACTCTTGTCTGGCAAAGAAGCTTATATGTCTTCCTGTATGGGCGTGATTTATGTTCCTGTTCTAGTTCAATTAGTTTTGCCGTAAGTTTCCCTGTTTAAATTATTTAGCTATTTTCCTATATGAAGCTATTGAGATAAATTGACCTCTAATTGAGCTTTATAGGCCTCCCAGAGGATGGACGGGCTTGCAACTGAGCCTTTGTTTGACTTGAAGTAATCTACCAAAATATTCCACATCTGTTCCTCAATCCCCGTCTGATTTACATTACATTACATTAAATGACAGCATTTGGGAAATAGGAAAATGCCTTCAGTTCAAATACTGTAACCACCTAAACCTGTTACATTAAATATTTTCGCTCTTCCTATAGGGTTCACAGCTTGTAACAATAATAACTGGGAGTATAGTTTAAGACCTTAGAAAAATTCGTAAAATCGAAAGGATCAGATTAACCACAAAAAATTTACAAAAATAACACTGAGTCTCTTAGGTTTCTTGCACCCCACCTAGATCCAACAGGACCTCAGGGGAAAAGCGAGAATTTCAAACACCGCGGGAAAAAAAGTTCGCCGCAGATCATAAACCAGCTAATCCGACTTTAGCCGTAGTGACAGAACCCTTTGCCCTATCAGGTCGGGTGGGCAATATCAGGAGCTTCTGGACTGTCCCCTCTTTCACTCCGCTGTAAAGCTTCTGGTGGTCTCTCGGGCCTCGGGGAATGCTGCAGTTTTGCGGACTGCTGGCCGTGTACACCAAAGGCTCCTAGGAAATTCTCTGCCTCTTCCGGGAATCTTAACGAAAATTGCTTCCCGTCTTTGTTTACGACTAATCGTAATGGGAAAGCCCATCTATAGTGGATCTCGTTATCTCTAAGGAGGACGGAGGCATCTTCTTGAGATTGTAGATCTGGAAAGATCTTGGAATATCCACATATTCTTTAATCCTGCAGCCTCTCATTATTTTCTCCTTAGTGGTGTAATAGTGTAGTTTGACTATTACGTCCCTGCATTTTCGAGGTTCCACGAATCTTGGACCTAAGGCTCAGTGTGCTCTGTCCATATGCAAGTCACTTGTTAGAAGCGACGGAACTATTTGTGTAAATAGATTTGTTAGATAGGGTTGCAACTCACCCGGATCAACTGCTTCCGGATATAATCATCGATGGTGTCATTCAGGTTCCTGATTTCGTCATTAAGTCTGATTAGCTGGTCTTCCATTGAGCCCTGACTCTGCAGGGATTCTTCGAGTTTCCAGCTGCACTGTTCATTCTGTCGGGGAAGTCAGACCTGCCTCAAATTCAGCAACAGCCTTATCTACAGCCTTATCTAGATCTGTCACTTGAAAGACATCCTGCATCTTTTTAAACAAGTCTTTTAAAGCCTTTGAGGTGATTGGGGAATTTTCTTCTGTCTCTTGGTCTTGTTCTGTGTCAAACTTTCCCCCTTGGTGTGGCTAATCCTGTTGTTCTTGTGCACACTCGGGCGCCATCTTGGATTTTGGGAACCGGAGAGCCAGTTTTCAAGAGGTAAAGGGACACTGAGGGGGTCGGTGGCTTCTTATCTTTTTTAGGGGGAGGCATCCCTGTAGGTTCCGCTGAAGAGGGAGGTCTTTTCAATAAATTTCAGCCGATTTGGAGGGCTAAATCATCCGCGATCGTAGTGGAGTCCACGGAGCTGCTTCAGAGAGCTCCCATCCTCCTCGGTGTTGCGTGCGCGCCCCCAACATTTATTGCATTTTTAACACAATTTGTAGCCAACGTTAACCCCTGAAGTACTGGATTGATTCAAATACTTAATATATCATGATATTATCGTGACAGCAGAGAAAAAGACAACATTTCCGTCAGGGAACACCGGTAACTAAACAGCCTGCTAAAAATAGCACAGCACAGTCCAGACGGACTCACCTCAGTTTGAATTCCGTAAAGAGAAAATCCATCGCTAAATTGGGTGGGATTGCTGTTTTAAGATGGTCCATAGAGAATGTTATGGGGGGGACATAGCAATATATTCAGGGTATGTATCAAACCTGAACTTCTGTCTGGTCTGACATTTGTTTTTCTCTTCGTACCATAAATATTTGCATGAGGATTTGTCATTGGTAATAGACGTAAAAGAAAGTATTTACCTGTAGCCTTTGGACTATTTTGAACTACACGTTAAAACAATACGTAATAGTCCCTGCTATCACCAAAGTGACCCAATGGCAGTAATGTTTTAATGGGTTTAATCTTGATGACTGATGACAGTTACTCACATAGTAAGTTGAGACTTGCAAAAGAGTCCAACTTGCTTTTGCTTCTCCCTTTTGTGCTATATCATTGTGTTTTCTAGGGCCTGCCAACCTCCCAAAACATGAAAAATACACAATTCTTCATCTACGTCTTCTTACCCAAAGGATGGGGGTTCAAGGAAAAAATAAGAGGGTTGTATGTTTGTAGGCACACAGTAAAATATGTTTATTTGATAACTAACACAAATAAGGACATATTTTAATTTGCTGAATTATTACACTGTATTCGGTCAGCTAAGTGGGACTGTGCCATGACTGAAGACATTTTAACTTAATCATTATATTGCTCCCTTTCCACAATGGTTTAAAACAGGAGTCAAACCAGAGGATCAATGTCATTGTAAAATGTATCTTTTTCATAGTTTGACTACGAATATGATGAAAATGGAGACAGAGTTGTTCTGGGTAAAGGGACTCACGGCGTGGTATATGCAGGACGAGACCTAAGCAACCAGGTCAGAATAGCCATCAAGGAAGTTCCTGAGAGAGACAGCAGGTAAGGGAAGCTATTGCTATTTACCAACTTACTGTACTTTGTGCAGATGTGGTCAGTTGTTGATTTTTTGCATTATGAACAGTTACAGCTTTGATCTAGATGCGTAAGTTCCCCAGCTGATTAACTTTTGCTTTCAATAGGCAATGAGCAGTATCTTAGACTTTAACTCTTGGAGTATAGTATAGCCAGGGATGGCTGGGAGTTTGGCGGAGCCTCTTACCTTCTCCGGAGCTGGCATCTCCTCCTGCTGCAACACGTCACCGTGACAATACAATGTCACATGATGCATGAGGCCTCTTGCGGGACCTTGTGTTGTGTGACATTGCGTTGTCATGGTGACGCACCGTCACATGGTCACAGGAGGAGATGCTGGCACTTAGAGAGGCCCTGCTTTCTCCACCTCGTCCGGCAATCACAGTTTAAATGTTGTGGCGGTTAATTTAACCATCACAACATTAAACTGTGGTTACTGAAGTTGAGCCGGGGAGGATTGCACCTGGCCTCTGTAAGCGCGGGGCCAGGTGCAGTCGCACCGATGGCACCGCCATCAAGCCGGCCCTATCTCCAGCTGTACAAATGTGCAGAATTAAGGTAGAGGGAGGTTTTGATTAGGACTTTTAAGTCCTGCTGTAACTCAGGTGCACAACCCTTTCATTACCAGAAGGGTCTGCATTGCAGAACAATTGTTTGCAGTAAAATAGAAAATGTGGAACAAAAGCCTAAAATGAAATAGAGACCGTGGCTCCAGACTATGTATATCAGCCAAATGGTTAATATCTGCCACCATAGTCCAAGTAAGGACTCACTGTTGTTTGTACCGACCTGCATCCAATTCTAACATGATTAGAGAAACAGGCAGGGGACAAAACCAGAGCCAGTGCACCGTGCCCGCATACCGCTGGCTTTTTTGCATTTCCTAATTCTCCTGGGTATTTCTAGTGGTGGGACACAAGTGCCACTAAGATTTCTGCACCTCATTTTTCATTCGGACAGTGGGAACTGAACCAATTAAATCATGTAAAATGGAAACAAAATTATATATGGGTCACACTTGATGTGACCTCTCTGTATACCATGATAGATCATCAGTCAAGGATGACCGCTGTTCCATATTTTTTAGATCATTTGGACCTGTCACTTTCACAGAGCCCTGTTATTTTAGATTCCATTCACTTTTTATTGACAATTTTTTTCTTTTTGATGCGGTTTTCTATCTGCAGACACGTGGAACGGCAATGGGTACCAGTTTTGCCTGTTCCTATGCCAACCTTTTCTTGGTTTGATGGTAGTCGTTCACGTGTTTGGAGATGGGAACCCCTTCAGGGTTAGTATTGTTTTTTTACAAACGGTTTACAGATAATCTTATTTTTATTTGGAATTGGACGTTACTTCCCTTTTATCCTTCATAGACACTTTAAATACTAATACATTTCACTTGCACTTTACGTTTAATCAAAATTAACAGCACATTCATTATTTAGATCTGCTCTTGTATGTGGATCTCAATTTCAATATTCAAACCGATATTTATCGCATAGCTAATTCTCGTAACACATTTTTGCAAGCTGACAGCTGCCATCCCAAGCCTCTTTTGAGTGAAATTCCAAAGGGACAATTCAAGAGATTGAGGAGGAATTGTTCCAATTTTGATGACTTCCTCGCTCAATCCAAGGATCTATATGACTGGTTCAAGAGTAGAGGTTGTTGACCATGTGACCTGGGTCGGGCCCTTGAAGAGGTTAAACTTATGAAGGGGTCATCTTTATTGAAACGAGGGAGGAGAGGGCAAACCAAGAAAGAGGTTCCACTCATCATTACACAATTTAGTAGACGAGCCAAACAAATTAAATCGATTATCAGACAAAATTTGAGCGTCTTGTCTCTTGATCCAGTTCTGAAAACTTTCATCCATTCTAGTCCAAATTTTGTGTTTAGACAGGTCAAAACTATTGCTAGTTACAACTCTCCAAGCCTGATTAATTCTGCGGAAAGCTTTCAATCAAATCCCTTAAAGGGTTCATATGTGTCACCATTGTAGAATTTGTTCCTACATGATACCTCTGTCTCATTTTAGTTCCATAGTCACTAACAAAACATATAAGGTTGTCCTTTATTAATTGCAATACCAAATGTGTCATTTACTTATTGATATGTGGTTGTAGAAAACAATATGTTGGATATACCACAAGGCCCTTTAAAAAACAGGATCATGGAACATGTCTGGCTTATTAGGGGGGGATTTAAGTCATCCAGTCTTCAAACTCTTTTCCGCCTGTAGTCATGGCAATATTGATGCATTCTCCCTTATGGTGATTAAACATAACCCACCCACCCGTAAGAGGGGGTATATGATCAATATATTAGATCATTAGGAGAATTACTGGATCTATATGTTACAGACTCGGACCGTAGTCGTTTTTTGTAGATATGCACCCCGTTAAAATTATACAGGGATCTCTCATAGATTTTTATGGAGAAATTATCTTTATTACAATTAATGTGTATTATTTACCAATGACCGGTGAGTGGTATGGTTAATTACAACTTTTCAACCTGATTACAACCTGATCTCTATTCCCTGCTCACCTGCTGCTTCTCTCCCTTTTTCATGTGCTCAATCTCTAACAACTAGCTGTTAATGACATGTTCTTTTCTCGCTTTCTTCATCTCTTTGCACTGACAGAAACCTGGCTCTCACAATCGGTCTCTGCCCTGGAGGCAGCTCTATCCTAAGGTGGACTTTCCTTCTCGCACACCCTTGGGGCGTGGGGGTGGAGTAGGAATACGTTTCTCTTCTCACTGTAAATTTCAGCCCCTATCTACTCCTGCTTCCCTGACATTCTCATCCTTTGAGGCCCATACTGTCCACCTTTTCTCTCCACTCTCTCTGCGTATTGCTGTCATCTATAGGCCACCTACTGTAACTCTACATCCTCACACTCCAATTTCCTTTCTGACTTTGGGTTCTGGTTAGCCTTCTTCCTCCCTTCTGACTCACACACACTGCTCTTAGGTGACTTTAACAGTCACATTGATGTCCCCTCTCAGTCCTGGGCATCTTGATTCCTCTTTATCACTTCCTCCTTTGCTCTCCTCCAATAGACTGATTCCAGCACCCACAAGGAAGGTGCCACTTCCTTGACCTCAGCTAAAAACTGTTCCTTATCTGATTTCTCAATCTCTCCTTTCCCACTCTCTAACCATAACTTCATCACACTTTCTCTCTCACACTCAACCTCCAGCCTCTGCATGCTATACTTGCAACCTGCCTTCCATTGACTTTCAGGCCTTGGAATTCAGCCTAAAATCAAAGTTTTCTTAACTACCACCCACCTCTGACCCAAACAGTCTGGTCAAAAATTAGAACACTGTCCTTACGTTCTCATCTGATCAGTATGCTCCTCCTGTACGCCGGCACTCACTACACTCCAAACCTCAACGCTTGCCAAACATGCAGACATGCTTTCTGCGCTCTTGCACTCGTTCCACTGAACGTCTCTGGAGGAAGTCACCCTCTCTGGCTGATTTCCTTCATTTTAAATGTATTGTCCTGCGTTTGCTCTGCTCTTTTTCTTGACAAACAGGGTTACTTCATCTCTCTTGTAAACAGGAATAAATCCAACCAACGTCACTCTTTCCATTACAGATGTTACTGATTATTTCAAGTGCAAGGTGGAAGCTATCTCCAAATAAATCCCATCTGTCCCTTCCACACCACTCCTGCCTAATCCTCCTCCATCTGCCGTTGTCTCCTTCTCTCCAGTTACAGAGGAAGAAGTATATCTCCTGCTGTTCTACACAACATGCAGTGTGGACCCCAATCCCTCCTATTTTGCTTCTACCATGGTCCCCATCCTCACTAACATTTTTAACTCGCCAAAGTAGCTAATGACCTTCATATTGCCAAATCTCAAGGAAACGACTCCATTCTGATTCTTCTTGACCTCTCCTCATCTTTAGATACTGTTGACCACCATCTTCTCCTACACATTCTCCACTCCCTTGGCATCCTTGGTATTACTCTCTCCTGGTTTTCCTCCTACCACTCTCGCCGTTCCTTCAGTGTCTCTTATGCTAAGTCCTCCTTAACCTCTATGGAACTCTCTGTAAGTGTACCTCGAGGCTTAATTTTATGCCCCCTACTCTTCTCTCTATATACTCTCTCGCTTGGTGATCTCACTGACCTTTGAATTCACCTATCATCTCTATGCCAATGATAACAACTATATTTATCTAGATCTGACCTTAAACCTGTAGCCCAGTCCAAAATTGGCCTATCAGCTATCTCTGCCTCAATGGCCTTTTGTCGTCTCAAGCTGAACATGGTTAAGACAGAGATCCTCATATTCCCTCCCATGTGGCCTCCCTACCTCAGTAGGAAACTGAACACTTCGAAAAACTTAGTCAGGTGGCAGTTTTCAGAGACTCCGGTAAATTGTGACAGAAGTGGGGTGTTCGGTAAGAGAAGAAAGAGCGACAAGATTCTTTATTGAACCTTGGAATCGTACACAGGTTTCTGCAGGCAGATCTGTAAGTGCTGCAGCATATTATAAATATTGTAGTGTATATATGTTGCTAAGGAAGACAGCAGTCAGAGATCTGGCAACTCAGAAACATACTACAGCTTAACCCTGTTATAGCACGGTCCTCAGGGCCACCCGCGACCACCGCGTTATAAACGGGGTTGCGGGAAAAAAATGGCCGCCTAATTTTTTTTTCTTCTGGTGGTACCGCGTCTGCCGGAGGGGGAAAGCTGAGAACTCTCACAGCGTTCCCAGACCCGGTGGGGCAGCGGCAACAGCACGCAGCACATAACCCGGCATCTGGCAGCTCTTCTCCCTGTCTCTGCTTCCTGCTTCTGCTTCCGTCTTGCGAGAGCAAGCTTCCTTAAAGAGACAGTGTGTCTCTGTGTGTGTGTGTGTATTTGACTGTGTGAGACTGTGTGTGTGTGTGTGTGTGTGTGTGTGTGTGTGTGTGTGTGTGTGTGTGTGTGTGTGTGTGTGTGTGTGTGTGTGTGTGTGCGTGTGCAGTGTGCTGTGAGTGTATGCAGTGTGCTGTGAGTGTATGCAGTGTGCTGTGAGTGTATGCAGTGTTCTGTGAGTGTGTGCAGTGTGCTGTGAGTGTATGCAGTGTGTGTGCAAAAAAAATAAAACTTGAATTTTTAAAAAAAAAAAATTAATTTGGGGTCCACGCTCAAACCGCGTTATAGTGGATCGCGCTATAACGGGGTTGAGCTTTATATACAATTATGCTTTGTAGTAGGTTCATTTTCTCAGGGAGCGTTTTTCCAGTGAAACACGAAGGCTTCTTTAAGTTACAAGGCTTAGAAATCAGATATAAAAATAGCCAGGCATAAAAAGCTGGTTTATTTCCAAGATGACAGAAATGCTGTTTGGCAGCTCGGCATGCAAACTAGTAGTGGAAATAGTTTCACTGTTTTTGGAACTGGTGTAGGTCTGAATGACTCCTTGGAAAATGCCAAGTTCAAACTCAATCCAGCTAGTGCTTAGAATGGAAAGAATTCTTGAGAGCTGAAATAGTGTAGTTGGAACATTATCAAAAGAATGTGTACAGTCTTGTAGGCAGGACTGTATTTACATTTGGCTTGAATGGCTATAAATTAGTCATAATGTGTAGTGACACACAGATCTGTCAATTCTCACTGGTTTTCTTTGAGTCTTACTGGTTTGGAGTCAGTCTCACTGGCTAATACAGTAGAATCAAAAGACTCTCAGGAGCCTATTCACTAAACTTTGATAAGTGCATTAACACTTAAGTGCACTTTTAAAGCGATTGTGCATGTATAGTTATTCACAAAGCTCTGCTATCACGAAAAAATCACTTGAAAACACCTAGCGTTCAGGCACTGGCTATAACAACCCATACGGTAACTGAAAAACTAGCCAAACTCGCATTCTTTGCCAGCAACGGCTATTGACAAAGCTCTGAGATGCAGATCACTCGGTAAAAACTTGCTTTCTTTTCTCGCAATCTAAAAGGTGGCGGGATCGGAATCGTGATTTGCATATCAGAGTTTATTTTATTTTGAGGAAGGACATGGTATGACCTGTTCCTATTTGAGCAACCAATAAAGCCTTTTTCTATCCGGGTTCGTCTATGCTGATTGCCGATTCATCTGCAGTTGCTTCGGATATCTTTTTTCTACTTTTGCTCTTATTTTTACTGCATAGGATTGAATCTGGGGGTCTCCAGAGCTGACCAGCATTCATTCCAACTGCGGCGACCCCCGGATTCAATCCTAGGTTATAAAAACAAAATTGCAGCCGGCTTCATTAACTTAGCAGCTAACTGCTAAGATAATGAAGGGGTTAAATAGCAGGCACTGATTTGTTGTTGGGGGAGGGGGAAGCTAGTAATTGCCCAAGGGTTGGTGTTTGTCTCCTAGGGGGTTGCAGTAGGAGATAACCCCTTTGTTACCTTAGCAGTTACAACCGCTAAGGTATTGAAGGGGTTAACCCCTCCCGCAAGGCGTAAACACCCACCCCGGGGCAACTACTCCCTTCACCCACCCCCTCTACCACCATCACACAGGAATGGGTAAAAGGGCTATTAGCCAAAAAACACTGACCTCGCTGATGGCCTCTTCTGCCAGCAGTGACGTCACTACCTGCATTGTACTTCTGTCGCCATCAAGGCAATTTACTGCCAGGGAAATTTTCATGTGGTGGGTGCCGCTATAGAAGTTTCGCTTCAAACAAACAAAGTAGTGTGATTTGACATTTTTTAGAGCACGATAAAAAAACTTGCGGTTTGTCTTAGTGAATACCGTTTTGACACACATTTCTTATAGTGCGGTAAGAACATGCAAACCCGATCAATAATGCACTAAATACATAGAAGTTTACTGAATAGGCCCCAGAAACTTCAAGTCTTGCTTGTAAAAATCAGCATTTTCCCATACAAATATTATTTGTTTTGAAACAGCAAATATCAGTAATGTGGTCCTTCCGGGTTGACATCTCTTGACACAAGCAGTAACTTTACAAATAAAAATAAACATTTTATAATGTTATCTGTGGCTGCTAGCATTCCTACGTTTTGGAGCAAAAGTGTGTCCATTTTTATTTTTATTGTTCATCCCTTTGCGTCAATGAATCATAGGCACTTTTCTCTGGTGTGGCCATGTGGGCAGCAGCCTTCAATTTCAGGAAGTTCACTAGAAGGAGTTACCAAGGGCACATATTACAATCGAATGTATTAAGTTCTGCACATATCTCGTCCCATTTCTCTCCCCTTAGTCTGAAGGTGACATAAACCTCTCGAATTAACAAAATGCACCAGGTGTTGGCAAACAAGCATATTACATATCATGCAACAGAGAGAAAAACATTCATAATAAAGTGTAACAAATCATACATGCTCCTTTTAATGGACTACAAAGATGTATTTGAAAAAAGATGCATGTTATTACCAGGATGTATCACTTGTACATTTGTGCTTCTGCGATGACATCTTTATACAAACTTGCTGATGTAGCCCGCTTTACTTTCCCTGGGATTGCCGCAGCAATACTGACTGTATGATCTTTCTGTATATCACGGTACGCTGGCTCACTGTGACAAACTTCTGAGAACAGGAGCTAAACCGTGGCACAGAATTCATTGACTGCCATGAAAAATTTGCTGTCAGCTGCAATCACTCACAAAATAAGTTGGACTACATGTATATTCTGTAATTGTTTCTGTTGGTGCCAATCTAATGGTTATCTGATTAAAATGTAACAAAACAGTAGAAAGATGGATATATTTTTTTTTTGCTACTTCTATATAAACTACTGTACATTCTACAAAAGAAAAGCCAAGATTTACTTTAGTTGCAAAAATGGGCAAAACACATGATTTAACAGGGAAATTTTTTTTTATTACCTTTAATTAGCAATAGCAGCCCAACATTTTTTATAATACCAAAAAAATATTATGTTATTTAGGTCCGCGGCCTCCTGACGTAAGGAATAGAATATGTAGACCCTCTCTCCCGATTCGATTGCATTCACATGAGCCACCATCATCCCTTCCCTTGTGCAATCTAAAGTTGAATTGAGGTTGTGCGTGTTGGTAACAGTGTCTGTTCTCCCAGGAGTATTCCGTGGCATATTTAGCAATGCTGCTGAAGCAGTTCTGTGTAAGAGAACGGCGTGTCTTCATATAATACATGCAGGGCCTAAGTGTACAGAAAAACATTTGCACTAAGTCTCTCTTACTTTCTCACAGCTGGAGAAGGAATAATGCCAGCAAGTAAAAGTGCAAGGTCTGCCAAGAAAGTACATGGGACTGAAAGTATGTTCTGTCAACACTGGAGTTTTGCCCAGTAGGAAAGGTCTTTCTGTAATTACTACTGTATTACTGATGCCAATCCAAAAGAACAGAATATGCTGAAATAACCAGTAGAAAGTATACCCATGTATTTATACTGTCTGCTGCAATGTTTTACATTGTATGTCAAATGGTATACAAGTACCTTACATATAAAGGCAGCATTCTGATCAAAGTCAATGCACAGATTTGTGAGGATTGAAAACGACTTGCTACTTAATAACTAGGCCGAGAACTAGCATCACATTAAAATATTGTGCAGCTTCTAACTTTTGCCTTATTACCGGAACAACTTTAAAGCAGCAGTTCTGTCGGCTCCCTTTTTGTTTCAATGTCCGGGGACCGCCTGGTTTAGGAGCAGGCAGCCCGCTGTCGACAGGGGAAACTTGTAGACATCCTATAGCTGCAGGGACCGCGCTTCCACTGGCGGCCAATTGAAAGCCATAACATCATCATGAGCCGACGTTGCAGCTTCCTATTGCTGACCAAGCTCGTAGCGATATTTGTTTGTTTGTTTTTTGTGTCAAAACAAGCACACAAAAATTACAAATATCTGAGGGGGCCATGGATCATCTCTGGGGGACCCCACTGATCAGTGTAAATAAAATACCTGTATTTGGGGTGGGATTGTTGCTATAATAGTTGTGGAGAGGTTCCAAGTTGATGGCCTTTCACATGGTGCTTTATATACCGTGTAGATATATATATATATATATATATATATATATATATATATATATATACAGTGTTCGACAAACCTATACATTTGCTCGCCCCGGGCGAGTGGATTTAACCCCCGGGCGAGTAAATATTGGCCCAAGCAGCACACGTTTGGTACTAGGTGGCGAGTAGATTTTTTTGTGTGGCGAGTAGATTTTTTGGTGATTTGTCAACCACTGTATATATATATATATATATATAGTGGCAGGTGCAAACATACACACAATGAGACAGTTTTGGGGAAATTAAAAAATGGCTTTAAACAGCAGTTTAAGGCAAAACATGTATACAAAAGAAACAAAACACCTATCCCTTGTAAGGGCTAACATACTTCCCCAGTCCCTATCTGCAAGACTGGGAGGAAAAGCGCCTTACCAGCCTATGCCCCCATAGTCTCAAGCGGTAACTCAAAGCAGGTGGCCCTTCAGGTCAGTGGTGTCCGGGAGTCTTGATCTCTGCACAGCCTTTGTGCTCATGACAATATCTCCTCTGTCAGCACAGTTGTGAATGTGCTAAGGAGTCTCTGGGTCTGTTCCCAGTAGGGCTTTTTTACCCTGGTCTGATTACCCAGGTAGAGCTCGTTAATTGACTAGCTTCAATTAACCAGCTCTCTTCTGGATTTCTCAGACCACTACAGGCTTTTATTTAAACAGGATTACACTTACACTTGTTATACCTGTTACACTTACCAATTGTCCAACAAGAGAAGTAAGGACACTTTCTGTTACATACAATGAGAAACGGCATCTGGTGGATGGCGGATAAACAGCAGTTCTAGGCACTTGCTGGCAAAACTGCCTTGCGACCTCCCAATTACATCCAACCATAGTGCTATAATTATACTTATCCAGCCATACAGTAAGTGAATTATTTAAAGAAAAAAATAATCGATATCAGCGCTGCTCCTTGGGATGAGAGACTCACCAGGTAGGTAATAAAATCAATTTATTAATTCTACATAAAACAGATACTAGAACATAACAAAAAAGACCTCCTCCCACATGTTTCGGACGAGTTCGCCCGAAACATTTTGGATGATGTCTTTTATGTTATGTTCTAGTATCTGTTTTATGTAGACTTAATAAATTGATTTTATTACCTACCTGGTGAGTCTGTCATCCCAAGGAGCAGCGCTGATATCGATCATTTTTTTCTTTGCTTACTTCTGGATGGTCACGCAGGAAGTGCGTCATTACCCTTTCAGGTATCACAAGCCCAGGAGACACAGAGGGGACGGACTCTTGTGAGCTGTGTGAGCTCCATCCGTGGGCTGCTGCAATTGCGGCCGCTGGCCCCACATGGGAAGCGGGTCTGCAAGTGGCCCTTACCCCGCATCTTCAAAAGGTCTTTTTTCCTGCTCCGCACATATCATATTTGGCTACCAGCTGTGGGGGTCAACCTTGAGTGGACAGACGGTTCCTTTGGATATAAGTAAGTGAATTATTTGCCTGGCAACACATAATTAAGGAAATATTTAAAAAGTAAAATGGTAGAAAAGGCTGTGGGGAGGTGAAACTGTAATAGAGAAAAACAATCATGCATTCCCCCCCCCCTGCCCAAAAAGAAAGCTTTAAAAAACAAAAAACAATCGTATTTAATATATAGAAAAAGGGGTTTCCCAGCCGTGCCTCTTGGACGTGTAGACACAATGCATTACATAATGAAAAAAACTCCATAGCACACGAAGCAAAGATATTTTGTATTAATCCAACATTTCAGTCCCAATGGTGTTTTGGTGCCATTTTTTGAGGTCATGAGTATATATAGTACTCTATGTACACTGCATTTTTTTTGTAACCCTGTTGAAGGTCCGTTAGGACGGAAACATCAGGATTTTTTTGATGATGTATTAATACAATAGATCTTTGTTTAATCGATTCGTGTACTCTGGAGCTTTATTTTATTTAGGGAGGGGAAACTGTAAACAGATTACAAAAAGTGAAGAGCGCCACCTTAATACTGTGACTGTGAAGAAGTGTTAATCAAATAATCAGATATATGTGAATAAACAGGTGAAATAAAGGGAATTTGTAAAGGTCACTTTGGGGTTACTGCGCCAACAGTGTCCAAGGTGCTTCTGTAAAGTCTTGTTGTCGCGATACATTGGAGTGCGCAACCCAAAGGAAATAAGATCAAAATATATAGTGTAATAAAGTCAAACGAGGAAATCGTGAATTGTGGAAGTGATATATATGCACTCACAAACTTGGGGTAAGTATTTTGCATTCAGAAAGTGTTTTCTTCACATGGACCCTGTGGGCTGGCAGATCACCAGCTGTCATCAAGGGAATGTAGAAATGAATTCCAATAGTAGATATCACAGAAGCTGTATGCCAGGCCCATAAGGGCACAGGAAGAAAAGGAGACAGTGTGTGTAACCTACAGTATAATAGGTAGTTAAAGTCCTCTACAGCATGCACTTACAAAGTAACAGGGATAAAAAGCACAAAGCACATCAGAAACTGGAGCTTGCAGGAGACAATGATACTCTGCTGTAGGTGATGTCGTCTGGCTCCTAACATCCCACGTCAATTCTGGTGGTTCGTCCATCACCACTTCTGGTCAGTCAGTCATCTGCATTCTAGCGTCTGCCATGAAACTTCCCAGAGACAATACCTCAATGTGTTTCGCAGAATAACTGCTTCATCAGGAGTCTTCCATTTGAAGAAAACACCTTCTGAATGCAAGATAATAATAATAATTTGTTCTTGTATAGCGCTGCTAGTTTTACGTAGCGCTTTACAGAGACATTTTGCAGGCACAGGTCCTTGTCCCATGGAGATTACAATCTTGTGTTTCTGGTGCCTGAGGCACAGGGCGATAAAGTCATTTGCCTAAGGTCACCAGGAGCCGACACTGGGAATTGAACCAGGCTCCCCTGCTTCACACTCCGTGCCAGTCAGTACTTTACTCACTGAGCTACTCCTTCTTCTATATACTTATAAACAAAGAATATAGTGGAGCACAGGGTGATTTTACTGATTTTACAGATAATATAATCAAGGTAATACAACAATATGAAAGTGCTGGTAATACTCATAGATTATAATGTTTAATTCCTAGATCACCATACACATACACAGCATGGTGCTCAAGGGGTAAATACCCCAGTCAAAGCCTAGTGCTGGTACAAAGGGGCTGGATAGGGATCTATATATATAAATATATATGTATAGATACTACTCACACGGCCCTGTGTGAGTGCCAGGTCCTTCAAGGGTTTCTTTACAGCTGTTTCTTGTTCCCTCCGTGAAGTGTGGTTGGAAGTTGTCCGCCCCCTTAACCACGATCCCACAGGAAATCCTCCCCCCATGATCGGGGTGAATGCAGAGAAAAAAGGTTCAGTAAAATGAAAAATATTTATTAAACACTCACAACTCCACACACACATATAAAAGTCCACATCAGCGACGGCAGGTTCTTTGTTGGCGTCGGTAGCAGATGGATCCCTTCATACGCGTCCAGGAGCAGGGCTGCAACATCAGCTGAGCGGGCACCTACATGGCAGCCTGACATACCAAGTGGCGACTCATGACAATCCTTGTAGATTTTACAGATAATATAATCAAGGTAATACAACAATATGAAAGTGCAGGTAATACTCATAGATTATAATGTTCCTTGTTATTTATTTATTTATAAAATATTTTACCAGGAAGTAATACATTGAGAGTTACCTCTCGTTTTCAAGTATGTCCTGGGCACAGAGTAAGACAAATAATACATGGTTACAAATACAGTTACATAAATGAACAGGGTATACATTATATACAAGACATTGCGTGCACAGTTAAAGAAAATATATATTATGGGCGTATGAAACAGTTACAGACCAGATTAAAATGTGAGACAGCCTTAGATTTGAAAGAACTTAAACTGGTGGTGGATGTGAGAGTCTCTGGTAGGTTGTTCCAGTTTTGGGGTGCACGGTAGGAGAAGGAGGAACGGCCGGATACTTTGTTGAGCCTTGGGACCATGAACAGTCTTTTGGAGTCTGATCTCAGGTGATGAGTGCTGCAAGTGGTAGGGGTGAGGAGCTTGTTCAGATAGCTGGGTAGCTTGCCCATGAAGAATTTAAAGACAAGACAGGAAAGGTTAACTTTGCGCCTAGACTCTAGTGATGACCAATCTAGTTCTTTGAGCATTTCGCAGTGATGTGTGTTGTAGTTGCATTGGAGAACAAAACGACAAATTGAATTGTAGAGGGTGTCAAATTTGCTAAGGTGGGTTTGAGGTGCCGAGCCATATACTATGTCTCCATAGTCAATACTTGGCATTAGCATCTGCTGTGCGATACGCTTTCTGACCAGGAGACTTAGGGAGGATTTGTTCCTGTAAAGTACCCCTAGTTTGGCATAGGTCTTGGTTGTCAGGGTATCAATGTGCATCCCGAATGTTAAGTGGGAGTCAAACCATAAGCCCAGGTATTTAAAACTAGTGACAGGAGTTAGGGTGGTGTTGGCGTTGGTTCTAATCTGGAGCTCAGTCACTGGAAGCTTTAAAAATTTAGTCTTGGTCCCAAATACCATTGTTACAGTTTTGTCAGTGTTTAAAAACAGTTTGTTTTGGGAAATCCAGTTTTCGAGTCTCAAAAAGTCAGACTGAAGTATGTGTTGAAGGTCAGAGAGGCTTTGGCTTTGTGCATATAGGATTGTGTCGTCTGCAAACATGTGTATTGAGGCTTCCTTACAAGCTGTGGGAAGATCATTAATGAACACTGAGAAGATTAGGGGCCCCAGAACAGAGCCTTGCGGGACACCACAAGTGATATCCAGGGGGTTCGAGTTAGAGCCTGAGATAGACACATGTTGGGATCTACCTGATAGGTAGGACTGAAACCAGTTTAAAGCATGCTTCCCTATTCCAGAGCTCTGGAGTTTGTTAAGCAGGATAGCATGATCAACTGTGTCAAAAGCCTTTGCAAAATCTAGGCATACTGCACCAGTGAGTTGTCCCCGTTCCATTCCACACTGGATTTCATTGCAAACTTTTAGCAGGGTAGTTTCGGTGGAGTGTTTGGGACGAAAGCCAGATTGGAATTGGCTAGGAAAATTTGTCTTGGTGTAGAAATCGCTTAATTGGGAGTGGACACATTTTTCCATTACTTTGGATAGAATTGGGAGAACTGAGATTGGCCTGTAGTTTGAGACAGTGTTTTTGTCCCCACTTTTGAAGATTGGGACAACTCTGGCAGTTTTTCCATGTCTTAGGGATATGGCCTGCAGACAGGATAGAGTTGACTATGGAAGCAATTGGTTTGGCAATGGCTGGGGCACCAAGTCGTAGGAACCTAGATTGTAGTAAGTCAGGTCCGCATTGGCTGCTTAGTTTTAGTTTGAGGAGCGCTTGTGTAATCTCCTCTTCAGATACTGGGCCAAATTGAAAATTGTGGGCAGTGTTGGGAGGGGGTGGGACTATGTGTGTACTCCCAGGGTGAGATTCAGATTTGTGGTTTGGGCTGTGTTTCGCTAATAAGTTAGTGGCACACCCCACAAAGTAATCATTGAATGCATTTGCAATGTCAGTGGGGTTTGTCAGAGTATTATCCCCCTTAGTGATATTACTTGGTTGTTGATGGTTAGGAGGCTGGAATATATTGTTGATAACCTTCCAGAAGTTAGCTGGGTTTGATGTATTTTGGTGGAGATTGTCAGAGTAATATTGTGCTTTTGCGTGCCTTGTTTGCCTTGTGCACATATTCCGCATGCATCTGTAGTGATTGAGATCCTTGGTAGTGCCAGTTACTTTGTAGCTTTTCCACAAGGTATCCCTGAGCTGGTAGTGTGCAATAAGGTCACTTGTAACCCATGGAAGGTGGGCCCCCAGTACCCTTATTTTGCGTAGTGGAGCATGGGTATCGCAGAGTTTTAAGAACTCTGATTGGAAATAGTCGAGCGCAGTATCAGGGTCGGGAATTAAATCGATTCTGTGCCATGGGCAGTTGGTAAGGTCATCCAGAAACTGTTGTGGGTTAAAGTTCTTAAATGTTCTGGTGAGGAGAACTCTAGGGCTTGAATAGGGAGGTTTAATTTTCCTTACACAGTACACTATTGCATGGTCACTGAAAATATCAGGAAGGATGCCAGAGGATTGGATTCTGCTGGGGTTTGAGGAGAGAATCCAGTCTAGCAAGGAATGGTTATGTGATTTCAGGTTTGTCCGTCTGGGTTGGGAAAAGAGTTGTGATAGGTTAAGTGACTTGAGTTGTATCTGGATTTTGTGGTTTTTAGGGTCAAGCCAATTGAAGTTGAAATCCCCAAGAACTAGCAGCTCACTCTTCTCATTCAGAGAGGAAATGGAGCCAAGAAACTGGGTGATATCAGTCAGGGATTGTAGAGGGGCTTTAGGGGGGCGGTAGACGCCAGCGAGCAAGATGGGCTTAGAAAAGGGGAGGCAGATTTTGCCAACTAGAATTTCAAAAGAGGGTGGGCTTGGGGGGCAATTTAACAGTGTAAATTGTAATGTGTCTGCAATATAAAATAACACTCCTCCTCCTCTCTTTGACCTATCTCTCCTAAAAATGTATCCCTGAATGGCGATATTTGCATCGAGGGTGGTTTTAGAGGTTAACCATGTTTCTGTAAGAACGATGGCTTTTGGTTTATGCATAAGGCACCATGCCCTTAGTTCGTCCAGTTTGGGCAGCAGGCTCCGAATATTTATATGGGCGACAGATAGCCCTTTTTTGAATTTAAAGGTGGAATTCTCAGGGGCATGGGACAGATTTGAAATGGGAGGACTTGGGTTAGGTTCAATATCACCTGCTAAAGAGAGTAATAGTATGAGCAGAAATGTGGGTAGTTGTTTGCAAGTTGTAAATTTGTGGTGTTTGCCATTAGAGTGAGCAGTGGTTGGTGTGCTGGTTTTTAGAGTTCTCCACCAATATTCAGTAGATAGTGCAAGGCTTTTGAGTAGTCCAGGGTGTATGGTGATGTTGGGTGTGGGCCAGGATGGAGGAGTTTGTAGTGGATAGAGGGAGTAACATCTCCATGAGGCCAGGAGAAAGAAAAATGTTACGATACATAGCAGGTTCATTATGCCAGAGGTAGGCAGTGCTGCATGGAGCTGTTGTGAGTGTGTGCAGACTAAACAGCAGGGGTGAGCCTGTTCCTTGTCAAGTGTTTTGCTGCATTGCAATGCTAGAGTCAATTCAGGGTTTCAGTGTTTTGTGCAGTCAGTTTTGGGAGAGGCTGCAGTGAAAGAAGTTGTAAAGGTTTGTGGGGTTAAATATGCAGGTTAACAAGCATGGGATCAAAGTGTGGTCATTTAAGCTCACCGTTTGTTGCCTTGAGTAAGAGTTTGTAGAAAGGATGCAGTCCCCAGTCACCTCTAGTCAAACTATAGTCTAACTATTATTGTCACTTAAAATGCATCACTCTTAAGATGCCAATGCAAGGGGAATCTGTGTTTTATACATCTAAAGCAGTCACATGACCCTCCCCCCGCCCCAATAAATCAGCTTGTTCCAGTTGGTCAATTAACAGCACAGAGTTAAGAGGGGGAAAAAAAACACCTTTTGATATTTAAACATACCAAACTTATCACTGCTTAAGGCCACTGAGTACATCTTTTAAACAGGACTTGCACATCAGGAACATACCAAACTTATCACTGCTTAAGGCCACTGAGTAAATCTTTTAAACAGGACTTGCACATCAGGAACATACCTGTGAATAGAATGCAATTAGATCCATGTCATATCTGCAGAGGTTATTGGTCTTGCATGAAGAAAGTAAATATATAACTATAGTCTAACTATTATTGTCACTTAAAATGATCACTTTAAATGCATCACTCTTAAGATGCCAATGCTACCTTGCCAATGCAAGGGGAATCTGTTGGATTGTCATGAGATGACATGAGAATGTAGATGCCGCTAATTTTTTTAAGATAACATTCAAAACTTGCAAACTTTTCACGAAAACCAAATTCTCTGGATGGTTTTAACTATGTTTTGTGGAACGAGGGGTCTACAGGCACCCGATTTTTTCTTTTGTTGTATTTGTAAAGTAATTAGCCAAACATGTAAAAGGGAAGGACAACAAGTATCCATTTGCTAATCAATTTCACAGGAAAATATTCAAAATAAAAACATTCATTTTGCACAGGAAGAAAATAAGAAAATGAAATTGACTTTAATCGTTACTTAACTTTACAAAGTACGACATTACGATTTGTACGATACATATTATTTATTTTTAAGTATAAATATAATTTGCCCACTATAGGGAGGTTGCTGCTAACATTGGGTGTCATCATTCAAATAAATAAATCTACAAATATTTATCAAAAATAAAGGGGACGGACAGTTTCCAGTTTCTTTATTATAACCCAAGATAAGCGCATGTTTCCCTGTTATAATGCCATAATAGAAGTAATACAAAGGACAAGTCCTGTAATTTAGTCTGAAATAGACACCTGATTGTGACTATTTATACCATACGGTATCTCAGCATGTGTTTGTCCTTTTTTATAGGGATTTATGTCACCGCGGATTTGTAACACACAGCACTTTGTTATGGGTACTTTATGTGCTGAATCTAAAAATAACAGTAAAAAGTAGTCTAGTCTGTTACTATAAATGCAGTACGTGTAAAATGGACGGTGCTCTATGAATGTATTTTATCATAACAACACGTGTTTACACGGGGATTAACCATTGTTATCACAACCATGTCATAAGCACAGCTGGGTTTGTAAAGGAAAAAAATGCTGTCTGCATCTGTCGCCTCTTGTAACCTTGTGGGTTACACAAGTAGAGGGAAGGAAGTTGCTTTTTAAAACCGTAGGAGGAACTAAAGATAACATGTTGATGGTGATTACAGCAGCAGGCTAAGTTGACTCCGGCATATTTATAGAACATGTCCTGTTTTATTTCTGACGCTTATTGTTCATTTGGTCAAATGAAGATGTCCTGTCACAAGGATCTGGGCCCTAGCTGGTGAATAACTACATTGATGTTGACCTTTCTTAAAGCATGGCTTTTACAATATGTCTAAGCGGCTCTATTAAGATCCATCATGTTAGAAGTCCAACTTCCCCAGGGAAAGAACTGTGGGTGGAATTTTCCATAGAAAGTGTGGAAATTTAAGGTACAATAGATAAAGACCTACAAAGGAACAGCTGCATCTCGGATTGACAAGTAGCTACAGCGATGAATAACCATGGTAACACGAAACAACACTTGGAGTCCCCATGCACATTGAGCCATATTTGATCAGCGGTGCTATTCCATAGTAGCGCCTGATGGCGTCTTTTGGAATAGCACCGCCAGGTACATATGAGATCCCTTATTCTGATATTTATGCAGTCCCTTCTGTTTCAACACCAAAGCAATTACATGGCATCAATATTTCAACAAGTGTTGGTAATAGATTTTGTTTTGATGAAACAGCAATGTGCATCTTCAATGTTACTTTACTTCCATAGCAACTAATGCCCAGGTGACTTTTTGCTGTCATTTGAAACTCTCTTGTGCATGCAGTTGTATATTGTACAATACCTGCTGCTACCGGGTCATCCTGTTCTCCTTCCCCTTCTGCTGTTTAGTCAAATGACAGGGCAAGTTAATATAATATACACAGGTCTCAAGTAATTGGATAGCAACATCCAATAATGACGGCGTAAGTCTTGTAGAGTAATAAACTATGTTTGTATTAAACTCTGGGTATCTTTATTTTTCCTAGATTTGTTGTATGATATTGAGGAGATTTTACATTTGAAGGAAGTGCGGGCAAGTGAGAGGTAATGGGCTAGAGAGAAGAGATAGGAATTGGGAAATAGCTATTGGTCATTGGGGTGTAGCATGGAGGAATTAAATACAGATAGTGATAGAAACCCTTGGAGGCTGGTATGAAATGTTACGCTGTTGTGTTAAAGACTCTTATACTGTAGCTTAGTAAATATAATCGGCATTTTTGACTTTAGAGACCTTAATTAAAGCAACAATAACCGCCACCACCTGCATGATGTGAAATTGTTTTATTTAACATTTTTGTTGGACAATTGGAGCCCTTCGTCCTAAAACACTCTTATTCGCTTCAAGTCAACGAAACTCACTTCTAACAGTAACACTTTTGTTTTTTACATATCACTAACAACCTATGTAAGAGCTGATTTAGAAATGAGTCCCTGCCTCTAAGGGCTGTTATATAGTGTCTGCGGCGTGCGCGCGCGTGCATGTTCGAATGCGCGTGTGCGTGCCGCATGCTTTTCGTAAGTATACTGAGAGCTGTGAAGGTACAGTGTGTGTGTGTGTGTGTGTGTGCGTGCGTGCGTGCGTGCGTGCGTGTGCGTGTGTGTGTGTGATTTATTATTAAAAAATAAAAAAAACATTGGTAAAAATAAATTTATTACATTTGAGCAGACACACAAATACATACACACATACACACACATGCATACATATATACACACACACACATATACATAATTCAGCGCCGGTAGCAGCGCGAAAAGATGATTTCCCTCATCTTCGCCGCTGTCTGTCGGCTCCCCGCTCCGCGGCGCCATTATGGAAAGGCTGACTAACGTGAGCCAACTAAAATTAGCCCGGCACTATAGAACGTGCCTAAGATCTTGTTATCTAGCTTCGGTGCCAGTGACACAGGCACATAAGGGAACTCTACTGATTGTTAAGGCAGCAGGCAGCCCATATCACCATTGTTTCTTCCCCCCTAACCCTCCCTCCCCCATTACTTTAAGAAATCACGTCTTGTCCTTTCCAAACGCTGATTTCTTTTTAAAACCTGATGTTCCATTCAGGAGATGTAAGTTTGGTGTTGTATCCAGGAGGTTAAAATGAAGCTCTCCCCAGAGCCCGGTATAGTTTAAAGGTTACCGTGGTAACTTTTTTTTTTAAAGACCACAACATGCTTAGGGGGTAAAATACTAACCTAATATGAGTTAATCTCGCATAGGCTTCTGGGGGACTTGCTGCTTTAGCATACTGTATACATGTTTTAATGAAAGGACATAAGCTTCACGCGAAGCACAGACTTTTCCTTGGGATTACCACGTTGGATTTCTGTTGGTTCTGCGCAAACAGTCCTGCTTCTGTGATCACATGACTCATGTAGTTGCACATAGTTACACTGACTCATGTGTCATAAACACCAACAGTGATATGAAAAGGTATATAACTCAGGGCAAATACCACCCACTACTGCAAACTGCTGCAAAATATTTACCATGGTATTCAATTAGCTAAACATATATGGAAATAGTGACTTGTAAAGTGTAATAATATAAGGTGGTTTGTGCTACTTTTTTATGTGCATTGAAAACCTATCCATGTATGTCTCTTTTTTTTTTTTAATGGAAGATTAGTTCTTTATTTTAATTTTTTTAAAGACTCTCTTCTTTTTTTTCTCCTAAAACACAAAAGAAGCTTAAAGCTTTTGGGAAACAATGATGAGTGTTGTTACAGTGTTGGAAAAGGATTGGCCTACAGTGAAGTGCAAAGCCATTACTTTCATGGCATTTAGTCCTCGGGAAATACGGGTGCCAAGACTGCCAGTTATAGTCTGCTAATTTCAGGCAGTGTACTGATTCTCAAGAGTGACACCTTGGTTTCTCACAACCCCAGGCTCGGTGTGTCCCAAAAATGTAGTATGATTACGAGTTAAAGAGGCAGTCCAAGCAGCTTCCATGTTTTAATATATGCAGCCGTTTATTACCTTTATTGAAAACTAATTCCCTAAATTGCCGATCAATTGGTTCTCCCGTGATCGATCAGCAAAATCCTGCTTCCGAGGGTTCACTAAATGGCTGCCTTTCAGTTTCAAAACAATCCTTCATTCAGTGCAGCTCAGCAGCTACAATGTATTCTTATATTACTATGGTAACATTATCTATTGTTACAGTTTGCACATGAAACTGCTGGGAATATTGGCAACAAATTATCACAAACAGGAAAGTGTTGCAAATATCTTGCACTGCTGGGAAAGTGTGTTAAAATCTGCTATAGAAATGAAAAGATGCTCCACATATGAAAACTGCAGACCAAGCAATATCCTACATGTGTGTGTTTTTTAAATAAATCCGTTCTGTACTATGAGAAAATATTTGTAGCATTTTTTTATAAACAACTCTGAATTACATTTTTAATGTAATAAGCATTTTTTTTGTTTCTATAGCAACCATTTACAACGTCACATCCTCATCCTCTTCGGAAAAAGTTTCTGGCACACCCCTTTTTCAACCCTGCCCTCTCTCTAGCAGTGCACCAATTGTATCTAGTGACTGCCTGGTCACATGCTCTTTCCCACAGAACTTTGCATCTTTAGTCCTCTTCTGCTGCACTGACAGCCATTTAGTGAATCCCCGAGCCGAATCTTCACCGATCGATTGGCAACTTAGCTAATTTCTTATCATTGTGTGGATTGCATTGATGCACATATTAAAGAAGGAAAAATATTACATGAAAATAAACGGCAGCTTGGACTGCTGCTTTAAAACTCATTCAATATGGCATTAAGACTTGAATTTTAAAATAAAAAAAGGTATTAAGTATTATCTAATACTACAGAACTTATTTATTTATTTTTTAAATACACATGTAGGATATTGCTTGGATTGCTCCTTTAAGAGCTGCTAACTTAGCTATTACAATGAAAACCATGGTGTTAAAGGATTAGAGGTGTCACTATGCATAAAAGGTCGAGAACTACTATAGGGGGAAAAAGCATGTTTTAAAGGTCTTTGCCAGATTTGACATACAGGTGTAGCAAGACGTGCTGTTTTTGGCACCGGTGCAAGCCGCAAGTCTACAACCGCGACTGCCCCGGTACAGGAGGATTATCACTGCAGGGGTCTGATCTGGGAACCTGGGCCCCATGCAGCATGACCGCGGCAGCACCATCTCTGGAGCTGCCGCTTTAAGTGTTTTCAGCCGCGGCTTTGCAGATAGCAAGTTTTGCTACATCTGTACATGCCTATAACACAAACACAGTGGCTCGGGTTACAGTACCTACGAACAGTGTCCCGCAAGTGATCCAAACAGTAAATAGGTGCAGTGATTTTAGCTTTCATTATTATTAATATTAAGTGATGCCTCTCAGTCAAATAGTTTGCTTGACCGGCGTTGCATATAGAAAAGAAAGTTATTCTGTGACAATATTGACGTGTTTTCATCAAAAAAGAAGTGGTCCCAGTAGCCATTACATGGATTTTTCAAATAAAATATTTGATGGTCACCCTGTCTACACAGACTGCGCCTTTAAATAATTACAAATAATCCAACACCAGCGCTCCTTTTCTGTTGCAGTCTAACCCCGTTTACCTGTTTCTTTTTGTTACTGTGCAGCGGTTAATAAACACTGGCTTTTCTGCAGGTACTCGCAGCCACTTCATGAAGAGATTGCCCTACACAAGCATTTGAAGCACAAGAACATCGTCCAATATATGGGCTCGTTCAGTGAAAACGGCTTCATTAAAATTTTCATGGAGCAGGTACCCGGAGGTATGTCTGCGCGTTTCATTTCTGAAGTGTGTGTGCGTGTGCTGTACGTCCACTTCGGCAGCAATCAGTAGAGAGATGGAGAGATAGAAAAGAAACACCGAGACAGGTCATTTTCATTAGTCTGAAGAGGCCCCATGAAGGGGCCAAAGCATGTCTAGAATAATTACAAAGTGAAAAACATCTTCGGTCACAGGGCAGCAGACCTACTGCTGTGTAAGATGAGAAAGGTAGTTATAACGCGGATTGGTGAATATGTATGCACGTGTGTGCGTGTACACATGTTAATGTATGGAAAATGCAGGGATTATTGGAGAGCCGTAAAACCTGACGTTAACATTTTGCATTGTGGTATAATCTTTTTTGTTGTGTCCTATCCGCATGTAATGGTACGACTAGCAGTCGATGTTATGTGTAATGTGATAAAACATGCAAAATGAGGAAAGGAGTATACATTGCATTATTTGCATACAAATGTAGATACATTGGTAACTGTATTGATTTGGGCAGTAAACACTATATTGTTGCTGCACTGCATGCTTCTGCGTGAATAACTGATTTGCTACAAGAGGTGCCTGCAATGCATTGCTCTTGCAGGCACCTCTGGCAAAAGAAGCGTTCTGTGTAGTATACATTTAGGGTGTACTAAAGCTTTAGCTGCAGGGAGTTTTGCAGAAAAGTAGAACTATGCATGTAAAGTAGTCTTATGGAGTGACAAGAGGACCTTGCATGTAACAAAAAAAGAGAGAGAGAGATCTTCATTAGTCGTTAAAATAATGTCCGCTTACCACAAGCCATCGGCCGGGACATTCTGTAGTACCGTGATATCCACATGCTTTTTTGTAAGACTAGAATTCATGTGTATTATGTAATAAAGCAAGTAAAATGGAGAGGGGGGGGGAATATATATATATATATATATATACTGATATATATATATATATATATATATATATATATATATATATATATATGAGTAGCTATATTGCTGACTATATGTGTGCACTGTGCAGTTCATTTTCTGCACTTTGTTTATTTTATACAAATAAATAACAGTTTTAAGATTATGAGGACACTTTTAAGTAAGGAACAGCAGGCTTGCAGGTTTTTAAAATAGGTGATACTGAGGACAATGTGTTGTTCATGCCTGTTTGCATTTGTTTGAACAGACTGTTAGGTTGCTACTGCCTGTCAGGTTGCTCAAAGGAATGAAGCGTTGCATTTTTCCGTTCTATCACAGGTAGTCTCTCTGCTCTTCTACGATCAAAATGGGGGCCCTTGAAAGACAATGAGCAGACAATTGGCTTTTATACCAAGCAGATTCTCGACGGCTTGAAGTATCTCCATGACAACCAGATCGCGCACAGAGACATAAAGGTTTCTGCAGCTTTATAGATTATTTTAGGATTGGCAAGAATGGCAAAATGTATAACATTTAGGCTTTTATGTATTAAAGCAAAACCGTGGAAATCTGGGGCAGAAAGTGCTCTAGATGTACGGTAAAAGAAAAATAAACCCTACAGTTTTCCCCCCAGCAGTGCGCTAGCCTTTCCTTAAATCATAATATCCTGATATTCCTCAAGTGCCATTCATAAATAGGGTTAATGAATAACGTTAATGGTATTTGCATTCAAGTTTTTTAAATGGTCAATAATTAATTGTTCCTCTAACTTTGAGTCAGTGGATGCTTCCTTTCGTATCGTAATCCAAGATTGCCCATTTTGCAATTCATGGGATGAGTAAAGTCATTTAGAATAATTATATTCACACATGTTGTGCTGGCTTTGCTGTGCTATACCCGGCAAGTGACTCCAGTTATTTAAATAGGTGGAAGAAATGTGTCAGGACCACTAACCAAACATTTTAATGATATGTGGCAATACCTGCCTTTCTTACAATACCCCAAAATGTTTATGTACTCTTTTTGTACTTTAAAAAAAAATTACATTTATTGTGTTTTTTTCATTCTTTTTGAACAGTATTTTATTATTAAATATTTTACCAGGAAAAATATACATTGAGAGTTGCCTCTCATTTTCAAGTATGTCCTGCGCACGAAGTACAGTTGACAACGTTAATTACAATCTACAGTTATGAATGAAATAGAAATAACTGTTAGTCCAGTTGCGGTAGTGCAGAGTAAATAAGTACTTCAGTATTAGGTGATACCTTTTTTATTTGGACTAATAATGAATATTATAAGACAAACGTTGGAGAGCTCCCTCAGATCAGCAATACTGATTTACACAGATTCCAGGAGCTTAACACAGAGGTAAAAAAGATAAAAATCGAAAACTGGACATGTGGAGAATTCATTGCAGAGGGTAAATACACAGACATGGCACTACATGGATGAAAGGGTTACTGAGAGTATGTAGAACCTGTACATCAGTGTTAAACTCATGGAGTCTCTGTAAATCAGTATTGCTGACCTGAGGGAGAGGGAGAGGGAGAGGGAGAGGGAGAGGGAGAGGGAGAGAGAGAGAGAGAGGGAGAGGGAGAGAGAGAGAGAGAGAGAGAGAGAGAGAGAGAGAGAGAGAGAGAGAGAGAGAGAGAGAGAGAGAGAGAGAGAGAGTCTTATAACAGGGAAACGCAATCTTTTCAGTTAGTGCCCCCCCATGTCTGTGCTCCACCTTGCCTGCACACCCCCCCCCCCCTCCTTACCTGCTCTTGGGCTCCACGAGTCACATGACGTCACAACGTGAGTTGCAGAGGCCTCGTGCCTCCCCCGGCATTTAATTTACATACCTGGGGAAGAACGCGGGGGCTCTGCAACCGCCGCCCCCCCCCCATAGAAAATCCGTGCACCCCTGCCTTATAATATCCATTGTTTGTCCAAATAAAAAGGTTTCACTTAATACTGAAGTACTTATTTACGCTGCAATTTACAGTTACAAATATGTATTATGTTTAAAAATGGGGAAACTATATTGATATTATGAACCTTTTAAAAGGAAAAAAAGGAAAACAAGGCGCTTCTATGTTGCCATGTTGGCGATGTTTCTATGTTTCCTTACATATGTTTTTTCCTTTTTGTGCAGGGCTTTGTGTCCTATTGGGAGAAAAGCACTATATAAATAAAGTTATTATGTATTATTAAACTTTCAGGTTTTTCTTAATTGCAGTGTAACCTACTTCTCACTATATTGAGTAGGGACCAATTTGTTTGGGTTATTATATTTTAAGTACCACATACCTTTTCCCTATAGTTTTCATATGGCTCTAGATCAGATTCATGGTACATTTAACATTTAAATTTCTTTTCATTTAAATTATGTTTTTTTTTTTTTTTAGGGCGATAATGTACTGGTTAACACGTACAGTGGAGTGCTGAAAATCTCAGACTTTGGCACGTCCAAGAGGCTCGCAGGAATCAACCCATGTACTGAGACATTTACTGGTAAGAGATTTGAATCCTCCGTCCCTGGTATACTGTACAAAAAATGCATAGCAGTGTGCAGTGATAAAATAATTCATACAAGAGGAAACAGGACGTCTTACATTTATTTAAGCATTTGTTAAAGAAAAGATTCCAACTTCGTTTGGACTCCTTTTGAAAAGAAAATGGTACTGTAAGAGGTCTTCTGGATCTACAACATTGTAAATATTGCTGATATTTCTGCCGTTGCTAGCACAGGAAAAAAGGGGGTGGTGATAGGGGGTGATCAACTATAAACCATACTAATTAACAAATGAAGTAATCAATAATTGTTATAAATGGGTGCAAACTGTGAACTGAAAGTGAATCAGTGAAATGGTGAGCTCACCAAGACAGTGTGCGCAAAGAAAAATGCACTTAAATGCACACCACTGAAATTCAGAATATAACTTTTAATAGTATTACTTAAAACATATATTACCAAATTGCTAGCGCACACCTTTCTCATGACCGCCACCAATATGTTACAGTAGGACTGTTTAGAAGAGCAGCACTGTTTATCTTAACATTGGTATACATTTCTGACAGAGATAATTCACTGGCTCTTTATTTAGCCCACACTATAGCAACTTTAAATTTGTATACTTCTTAACACAGTATGTAAATGCCAATGTATACAAGTATATTAAGCTCCTGTTTGCACCACTTTTGATTTAGCTAATAACACTGAAAACATTTATGAACGTCATTCTTAGTATACAAAAAACGTGTCACAGTAAATGTTGGAGCTGGAAGGAACCAGCTATTTCTGTTTCCGAATTTTCGCTGAATTTCATCTCTCCCTCTGCCACATGTTGATTTTCATACATTGATTTACTCTACATAAACATAAAAGGCGGTTTTGACAATCTCTTTGCAACACCATTAGCCCTAATCTTGGTGGTATACGTTATAGTAGGAAATGATTGTTCCTTGCTTGTAGCAGTGTCTCTTGGTTGAAGTGACAAAGTCTTGTGTTCCAGGCACTCTTCAGTACATGGCACCGGAAATAATAGATAAAGGTCCAAGAGGATATGGGAAGCCAGCAGATATCTGGTCCTTGGGATGCACTGTAATTGAGATGGCAACAGGGAAACCTCCGTTTCATGAACTGGGAGAACCACAGGCTGCCATGTTTAAAGTGAGATCATTTTGTTTGCAACACCAAATGTCAAAACATCATGAAAAAGTTGTGTTAGTGTGTTTTGTAGGCAAATAGCACAATTCTGTTTCACGTGCATAAAATGCTTTCTCAGACACTTTATTCAAATTACATTTTATTATGGTATTTTTTATGATATACAAACTGAATTGGAGATATTGTTTTTAAAATAGATTCGATTTTCTTCAAAACTCTATAAATTGTAGTTTTTCAAATCAAAAAGTTCTAATACTCAGCATTACCAAATACCATAACACTGTGAACAGTCTTTGTATTGAATGCATGGTGTTTGTGACACTAATGCTTGTTACATCTGTGAATTTAATGTTGGAATACAGTAGTATAAAAGGAAAGGGCATGTTTACGAGAACTGCATTAGTTACAGTGTTGCAGGTGAAAACAAGTTGGCTGAGGATCTCACACTTGTTGGTCGTTCACTAGTGCCATTGGGTTCATATAGCATTTAACGTTATTAAAGCAAAAGGGTAAAATGAAAAACTCAAGTTTCGGCCCAGCGTTGAGATTTATGTGAAATGTAAAGTTTAACATGGGTGATATCAGAATACTGTTTAAAAGGAAACTTCATACTTGTGTCTTCACCATTGAGTATCCAAATGTTCATCTAGGTTAAAGGATTTTGTGAAGTATAATTTCTACAAATTGAGATGCATTATTTAGATAAAGCTGGATGGCATTTCAACTTTCACATTCTACATCGAAGCTTTGATATACATCCATCCTCTCAAAATGTGAACATTTTCATAGTAATAAAGGCATTGTCATCAATGCAAAATTAGTCTTGTTGCTTTTGAATAGCTCCGGTCAGCTTCATGAATTATTTATTTTTTTCTTTGTCAATAACCCACTGACCATTTCACATTATTTTACTTGAATTAGTTTAAGTAACATTTTTTGCAGTGTCTTTGGTGGGGTATCTGCTCAGATTCTTTGACAAATGGAGCATTTGCTCCTTGTGACATTGACAAATATTTTGCAGATTATTAATGGTCAATCCTAGTGACAGTTTTGATCTGATGTAATCAATGAGTTGTTTTACATTCTTTTCCATACCATAGGTGGGCATGTTCAAAATACATCCTGAGATCCCGGAATCTATGTCAGCAGAGGCCAAAGCCTTTTTGTTGCAGTGTTTTGAGCCAGACCCGGTGAAACGTGCCACTGTTACTGAGCTACTTATTGACGAGTTCTTGAGAGTTTCCAGCAAGAAACGCAAATCCCATCTTAAACTTTCAGGTAATACAGAGTTCTGGTGAAATGATCTGTGTATATTATTGAACAGCATCCAGGGTCATATTTACTAATCACTGATAGTCTACAACTTCTTTGTTCTGGTGCCAGAAGACTTCTTTTTAGGCCATTAAGTGCCTTCCAGCACTGGTAGGTTCTTTATGGAGTAGTAATTTACAGAATAAGCCCCAATGTTCCACTTGGCATCTGTTAAGTGTGATGGAAGCAGCTTTTACGGAGTAATAAGTAGTAATACATATTTCAGTTCACTGATGCTGAAACAAAGTTCCCTGCACACAGTACTTATCTGTGTGATGTATACAAAATGTCAACATAGTCTTTGAGTTATCATGAGAACAAATGTGTAGATGAGGTTGCAACATCATCTGCCAGGCTCTCTTAAAGTAGCTATCCAAGCAATATCCCACATGTTTGTTTTTCTTAAATAAATCAGTTCTGTAATATTAGATAATATTTACTACCTTTTTTATTTTAAAATTCAACTCTTAATTCAATTTTTAATGAGTTTTAATATACTGCGAATCCTTTCATTTCTATAGCAGGCTTTATCCCACCTCCTCCAAGATGTTTGTAACACTTTCCTGTTTGTGATAATTTGTTGCCAATATTCCCAGCAGTTTGAGCTGTAAACTGTAACAATAGATAATGTTACCTTAGTAATATAAGAATACATTGTAGCTGCTGAGTTACACTGACTGAAGGATTGATTTGAAACTGAAAGGCAGCCATTTAGTGAACCCCGGGAAACAGTATTTTGTTGATTGATCACGGGAGAACCAATTGATCGGCAGCTTAGGGAAATGGTTTTCAATAAAGATAATTAAATGCTGCATGTATTAAAACAACAAAAATATTTATTTAAAAAAAAATGTAAGCTGCTTGGACTGCCTCTTTAACTCACTAGATGGCAATGTAGCTAAAGCACGTTGCTGATTTATATTGTTTTAATCCTTTTGCACTGTTCATATATTGTAACCCCTTTGCTGTCAGAGGGGCTAGCAATGTGTTGCAGGCCCGTCTGGCAGTGATGGGGTTAAGTTTTGATAGTGGCACCACTCAGCTTTATCTCCGATGATGCGGTGTTTGGCTATGCATGTCAAGTAGCCGCTGGAAATGACACACAGTAGTAGTGGCAATGGGTTGGATCTGCCGTACTAATCATGGTTGTGCTTGTGTTTTTTTCTTACAGCTCTTTCAGCTGGATCAAATGGTAAGGTTTACTACAATCATTTTCAACACATCATGTGTCGTAACTCCTTCAATACTAATAAAGATAAAACATATGCTGCTACTGATACATGTTTTTTTTTTTTAAATATTGTAGATTAATCAGGAGTTAATATCCTATTACACAAAATACTCCAAAAAATTGGTACAGTAGCTCTACTGAAATTATTGAAAAAATGCGTTGTGATACTTTCAGAAGAGTTAACCCTATATTCTATTTTGTAACCTTCAGCACTAAATTCGATTGTTCAGCAAAGTGATTCGAACCCAGGATTGCTAGATACTCGACTCGTCCATGAGAGGATTCATTTTGGGTGCATGTTAGAATTATGCATCAGTTGCGAGATTATATTGTGTGCATGCAATAATATTCGTGTCTCTAAATTTAGAAAGTAGAAAAGTCAGAAATAGTCTAAATAGTATTTGAAAGGGTTACTTTGTGTAAGTCTTGACATGCAGGAAAAGTAAGCCATAGGTTATTATTAGTAGTAGTTTGTTATTTTGCTCAGAGATGCAATACTAAAAAATTTCACGCAGAATTCACCAATGCCCTTAAGATCTTATAATTACAATGTTGCCACTTAAGACCTATATAAAAAGACCTTCAGCTTGAATTGGGCTAGTAAGGCTCGTAATATACTGTGTGCAGACATGCGCGCGCACGTGTCGCTCACTTTTTGTACGTATAGAGTCCGTGCTGCCGGGAGCGACATGCTGCGAAGGTAGTGTGTGTGTGTGTGTACGTGTACGTGTGTGCGTGTGCGTGTGTGTGTGCGTGTGTGTGTGCGTGTGTGTGCGTGCGTGTGTGTGTGTGTGTGTGTGTGTGCGTGCGTGTGTGTGTGTGTGTGTGTGTGTGCGTGCGCGCGTGCGTGTGTGTATGTGTGTGTGTGTGTAAAAATATGTGTTTGTGTATATATGTGTGTGTGTATAGATTGTGTGAGTGAATAATTACTTAAATAAGATTTTTAAAAGAAAAAGAAACATGTTTGATAAATATTTTTATTTTATTTGTGCACTTATTGACACACACACACACACACACACACACACACACACATACACACACACACACACACACATACATACATTTCAGCGACGGTAGCGGCGCAAATTCATTATTTTCCTTATCTGCCCCCCTGTCGGCCGGTTCCACGCACACTGCCGTGCGCGCGCGGTCCTGTTATAGAATGCCTGACTAACCTCAGCCAACTATAAATCCCGCGCATGCGCAGCAAGCGCACACACTATAGAACAGCCCTAACTCAGCCACTAAGTAGTTCAAAACCTGAGTCTATGAACTTATTTCTGGGGTTTCAAATAAACATCTAAATTATTGTATAAGCCATTCTCTCTTTGGTTCATTTACCAATAAAACACTTTCTAGGCGCTGTTGGTTATCAGGTCAGTGGAAAGTATGACTGCCTCCAGACTACACGCTAAAGGTTAACTTTTGGGATCATTTATTAACAAACTCAGGTTAGTCATTAAGAATGGGTGTGGTACAGATAGTCAAAAACAGCAGTACTAACCTTACTTATTTTAAACGTACAGGGTAAGTAGCACTGCACCTTATCCATAAAGACAATTCTTTTGTCATATGTTGAAAAACAACTGTAAGGTGATTTTTTTTAATCCTTTCTGGTTAGAGCAAATACGTGTCAAAATGATATTTTGTCATATCAATTAATTGTCATGTAGTAATGTGCTTGATTTTTGTACATAGTATATTTATTCTGGGACGTTCCATATGCCTACAGTTAAATGTGCTCACTGTACACTTATATATTGCTCCTTTTTGCACACAGAGTATCTTCGAAGCATATCCTTGCCAGTCCCTGTGATGGTGGAAGATACGAGCAGTAGCAGCGAATACGGTTCAGTTTCCCCTGACACAGACTTAAGATCAGAACCATTCATTTTCAAAACAAGAGCCAGGTCTTGTATAGAAAAGGATGGAAAAATTCCAAGAATCCTTTTTCTGGGGTAACGTTTCAACTTCTTCTACACAGTCTCATTTGCGCAAAGTTGACTCGCGGATTGTCTTTTTTTATTTCTTTTTAATGAGCATTTCCTTTTCTTTATCAGCCAATTCATCACTCACAGGCAAATCTACTAATTCATATATATGAGCAGACGTCCAATTTCCCTTCATTTTTATTTTAACATGGATGGGAAGCAAAGGGGTCTCCAGAGCTGACCCACTGTAGTTTCAGCTACAGGGACCACATGGTCCCTGAGATACATACCTGTACATGTAGCACTAGTACTGTCCCTGCCAAGGAAAACACAATGGTGGGTGGTCTCCCGCATTACTGGGCCAATAGGAAGCTGCAACATCATCAGCTGCAGCTTCCTATTGTAACTGCATGACGAGGAGGATTGGACTATGTGGAAGTAGTGGTGCTACCGTTGCTGGTACACATCTTGGGAACAAGATGTTGCCGGAGCTGAAATGAATGTAGAACAAGCATGTCAAACTCAAATGCCAACAAGGGCCAAATAAACAAGGTTTAAGTCTAGGTGGGCCGCAAAAAAAAACAACTTAAATTTTCATAGAAACGTAGGTTTATTTCGAAAAGTAATGTGTGTGTGTGTGTGTGTGTGTGTGTGTGTGTGTGTGTGTGTGTGTGTGTGCGCCTCACTAACCGAACCAAAAAAAAAGCCAGACGTGAATGACTTCTGAACCCATTAACCAGTGTCAGGATGCCCCCTCTTAACAATTTCCAAAGCAGCAATCCCGCCTGGGATCTTACCTGATCCGCAGTCCCTCAAGGTACTATACTGGAGAGGAGGTGTTCCCTACCTGTCTTCCGATGTCTCCCATGTGAAACTTGAGTCAGATCTGGAAGAAAGCAGAATAGGTTATTTCGGTGTAGGTATAGTGCAGTTAAGATAAAACAGAGAGAGTGGGTGAGGGTGACAGACAGAGGGTGACAG